>NW_025534620.1:57500-173026 GCF_020615455.1 Coregonus clupeaformis | reverse complement strand
CCTCCACAACACAGACACTACACAACACCACTACAACACCCCCCAACCTACAAAATACAGGACATGATACAAATATCACCTCAACCCCACAATGACAGACATAATACAACATCACTACAATACCTCTAACCTAAATACACACATGATGACACAACATCACCACAACACCCCAAAACCTCCAATATGCTGTTAATGATACAACATCACTACAACACCCTCTAACCCACAACAGACATGATGCTAAAATATCACTACACCTCAACCTCCACAACACAGACATGACATAATACAACATCACCCCCAACTCCACAACACAGACATCATACAACACCACTACAACACCCCCAAACCTCCACGAACACAGACATGATACAACATCACCCCAAACCTCCACAACAGCGGTGAGACATGATACAACATCACCACAGCACCCACAAACCTACACAAAGACACATGATACAACATCACTACACCACCCCCAACCTCCACAACACAGACATTATACCACATCACCACAACCCCCAACACAGACATGATACAACACACTACAACCCCCCCCAACCTACACAAATACAGAGACATGATACAACATCAATAGCAACCCCCCAACCTCCACAACACAGCAACATGATACAACATCATAGCAACACATACATGATATACAACATTCTACAACACCCTAACCCCACCACACAACACAGACATGATACAATACCATCAGCACAACCCCCCAACCTCCAGCAACACAACATGATACAACATCACTACAACACCCCCCAACCTACGACACAACACATACATGATACAACATCACCACACCAACTCAAAACTACAAACAGACATGATAAGCAACATCACTACAACCCCCCCAACCTCCTCAACACAGACATGATACAACATCACTACAACCCCCAACCCTCCACACACAACATATGCATGATACAACATCACTACACCACCCCCCCAACTCACAACAGACTTGATACAACATCACCACAACACCCCCAACTACACACAGGATGATACAACATCGCTCACAACACCCCCACCCTCCAGCAACACAGACATGATACAACATCACCACAACACCCCAAAACATACACAACACAACATGATAACAACATCACTACAACACCCCTCGAACTCCACAACACAGACAGATGATACAACACCACCCCTAACCTCCCACACAACACAGACATGATACAACATCACTACAACACCCCCAACCTACACACAGACATGATACAACATCACTACAACACCCCAACCTCCACAACACACATACATGATACAACATCACTACAACACCCCCCAACCTAGCACAACAGACAGTTGATACAACATCACTACAACACCCCCAAACCTCCACAACACAGACATGATACAACATCACTTCCCCAACCTCCTCCACAACACAGACATCATACAACACCACCATAACACCCCCCAACTCCACAACACAGACATGATACAACACCACCCCCAACCTCCACAACACAGACATGATACAACATCACTACAACACCCCCTAACCTACACACAAGACATGATACAAACATCACCACAACACCCCGAAACCTCCACCACACATAATATTGATACAACATCACCCCCAACCTCCACAACACAGACATCATAACAACACCACTACAGCACCCCCAACCTCCAAGCACACAACACAGACATGATACAACACCACCCCAACCTCCACAACACAGACATGATACAACATCACGACAAGGTCACCCACAAACCTACACAAACAGAGCCAAGGACACAACATCACCACAACACCCCCCAACCTCCACAACACAGACATGATACAACATCAGCCTACATAACCCCCCCACCACAGACACAGATACAACATCACTACAACCCCCAACCCACACACAACACAGACATGATACAACATCACTACAACCCCCCAACCTCCACAACACATACATGATACAACATCACTACAACACATACATGATACAACATTCTACAACAAACCCAACCTCCACACGGGCCAGACATGATACAACATCACCACAACCCCCAAACCTCCACACAACACATACAATGATACAACATCACTACAACACCCCCAACCCACACAGCACAACATGATACAACATCACTACACCACCCCAAAACTACACAACAGAGCCATGATACAACATCACCACAACCCCCCAACCTCCTCAACACAGACATGGATACAACATCACTACAACCCAAACCTCCACACATACATGATACAACATCACTACACCACCACCCCCAAACTACACAAACAGACTTGATACAACATCACCACAACGCCCCCCAACCTCCACAACACAGACATGATACAACATCACCCCAACCTCCACAACACACACATGATACAACACTACAACACCCCCAAACCTCCACAACACAGACACATCATACAAACATCACCACAACACCCCCCAACCTCCACAACACAGAGACATGATACAACATCACCCCAACCTCCACAACACAGACAGCATACAACATCACTACAACACCCCCCAACCTACACACAACATCACCACAACCCCCCAAAACCTCCACAACACAGACATGATACAACATCACTACAACCCCAACCTCCCCAACACAGAGACATGATACAACATCAAACAACCCCCAACCTCCACAACACAGACATGATACAACATCACGCCACAACACCCCCCAACCCAGCACAACAGACATGATACAACACCACTACAACACCCCCAACCCTCCAACAACACAGACATGATACATCACCCCCAACCTCCACAACACAGACATCATACAAACATCACTACAACACCCCCCAACCTAACACACACAATGATACAACATCACTACAGCACCCCAAACCTCCACATACACATACATGATACAACATCACTACAACACCCCAACCTCCACAACACAGACATGATACAACATCACCCCCAACCTCCACAACACAGACAATGATACAACATCACCACAACCCCCCAACCTACACACAGACATGATACAAACATCACCACAACACCCCCAACCCCCACAACCTGATACAACATCACTACAACACCCCCCAACCTCACACAACAGACATGATACAACATCACTACAACACCCCCCCACTTCCACAACACAACATGATACAACACCACCCCAACCTCCACAACACACAGACATAGATACAACATCACCACAACCCCCAACCTACACACAGACATGATACACACATCACCACAACACCCCCAAACCTCCACAAAACATACACGATAACAACATCACTACAACACCCAAACCTACACAACAGACATGAACAACATCACTATAACAACCCCCACCCCCACAAACAGACATGATACAACATCACCACAACACCCCCCCACCTCCACAACACAGACAGGTGATACAACATCACTACAACACCCCGAACCTCCACAACACAGACATGATACAAACATCACCCCCAACCTCCACAACACAGACATGATACAACATCACTACAACACCCCCTAACCCGACACACAAGACACGACACAAGCATCACCACAACACCCCCAAACCTCCACAACACATACATGATACAACATCACTACAATACCCCCAACCTACACAACAGACATGATACAACATCACTACAACACCCCCAACCTCCACAACACAGACATGATACTCATCCCCCAACCTCCACAACACAGACATCATACAACACCACTACAACACCCCCAACCTCCACAACACAGACATGATACAACATCACCCCAACCTCCACAACACAGACATGATACAACATCACTACAACACCCCCAACCTACACACAGACATGATACAACATCACTACAACACCCCCCAACCTCCACAACACAACATGATACAACATCACCCCAACCTCCACAACACAGACATCATACAACACCACTACAACACCCCCCAACCTCCACAACACAGACATGATACAACATCACCCCAACCTCCACAACACAGACATGATACAACATCACTACAACACCCACAAACCTACACAACAGATATGATACAACATCACTACAACACCCCCCAACCTCCACAACACAGACATGATACAACATCACTACAACCCCCCAACACAGACATGATACAACATCACTACAACCCCCAACCTACACAACACAGACATGATACAACATCACTACAACCCCCAACCTCCACAACACATACATGATACAACATCACTACAACACATACATGATACAACATTCTACAACACCCCCAACCTACACAACAGACATGATACAACATCACTACAACCCCCAACCTCCTCAACACAGACATGATACAACATCACTACAACCCCCAACCTCCACAACACATACATGATACAACATCACTACACCACCCCCAAACTACACAACAGACTTGATACAACATCACTACAACACCCCCCAACCTCCACAACACAGACATGATACAACATCACCCCAACCTCCACAACACAGACATGATACAACATCACTACAACACCCCCCAACCTCCACAACACAGACATCATACAACATCACTACAACACCCCAACCTCCACAACACAGACATGATACAACATCACCCCAACCTCCACAACACAGACATGATACAACATCACTACAACACCCCCAACCTACACAACATCACTACAACCCCCAACCTCCACAACACAGACATGATACAACATCACTACAACCCCCCAACCTCCTCAACACAGACATGATACAACATCAATACAACCCCCAACCTCCACAACACAGACATGATACAACATCACTACAACACCCCAAACCTACACAACAGACATGATACAACATCACTACAACACCCCCAACCTCCACAACACAGACAGATACATCACCCCAACCTCCACAACACAGACATCAACAACATCACTACAACACCCCCAACCTACACACAGACATGATACAACATCACTACAACACCCCCAACCTCCACAACACATACATGATACAACATCACTACAACACCCCCCAACCTCCACAACACAGACATGATACAACATCACCCCAACCTCCACAACACAGACATGATACAACATCACTACAACCCCCCCCAACCTACACACAGACATGATACAACATCACTACAACACCCCCAACCTCCACAACACATACATGATACAACATCACTACAACACCCCCAACCTACACAACAGACATGATACAACATCACTACAACACCCCCAACCTCCACAACACAGACACCATACAACATCACCCCAACCTCCACAACACAGACATCATACAACACCACTACAACACCCCCAACCTCCACAACACAGACATGATACAACATCACCCCAACCTCCACAACACAGACATGATACAACATCACTACAACACCCACAAACCTACACAACAGACATGATACAACATCACTACAACACCCCCAACCTCCACAACACAGACATGATACAACATCACTACAACCCCCCCAACCTCCACAACACAGACATGATACAACATCACTACAACCCCCCCAACCTACACAACACAGACATGATACAACATCACTACAACCCCCAACTCCAAACATACATGATACAATATCACTACAACACATACAGATCAAGCATTCTACAACACCCCCCTACACAACAGACATGATACAACATCACTACAACCAACCTCCACAACACATACAGATACAACATCACTACAACACTCCCAACCTACACAACACATACATGATACAACATCACTACACCACCCCAACTACACAACAGACATGATACAACATCACTACAACACCCCCAACCTCCACAACACAGACATGATACAACATCACCCCAACCTACACAACAGACATGACAACATCACTACAACCCCCCAACCTCCTCCAACACAGACATGATACAACATCACTACAACCCCAACCTCCACAACACATACATGATACAACATCACTACACCACCCCAAACTACACAAACAGACTTGATACAACATCACTACAACACCTCCAACCTCCACAACACAGACATGATACAACATCACCCCAACCTCCACAACACAGACATGAAACAACATCACTACAACACCCCCAACCTCCACAACACAGACATCATACAACATCACTACAACACCCCCCAACCTCCACAACACAGACATGATACAACATCACCCCAACCTCCACAACACAGACATGATACATCACTACAACACCCCCAACCTACACAACATCACTACAACCCCCCCAACCTCCACAACACAGACATGATACAACATCACTACAACCCCCCAACCTCCTCAACACAGACATGATACAACATCAATACAACCCCCCAACCTCCACAACACAGACATGATACAACATCACTACAACACCCCCAACCTACACAACAGACATGATACAACATCACTACAACACCCCCAACCTCCACAACACAGACATGATACATCACCCCAACCTCCACAACACAGACATCATACAACATCACTACAACACCCCCAACCTACACACAGACATGATACAACATCACTACAACACCCCCAACCTCCACAACACATACATGATACAACATCACCACAACACCCCCAACCTCCACAACACAGACATGATACAACATCACCCCAACCTCCACAACACAGACATGATACAACATCACTACAACACCCCCCAACCTACACACAGACATCATACAACATCACTACAACACCCCCAAACTCCACAACACAGACATCATACAACATCACTACAACACCCCAACCTCCACAACACATACATGATACAACATCACTACAACACCCCAACCTCCACAACACAGACATGATACAACATCACTACAACACAGACATGATACAACATCACTACAACACCCCCCAACCTCCACAACACAGACATGATACAACATCACTACAACACAGACATGATACAACATCACTACAACCCCCCAACCTCCACAACAGACATGATACAACATCACTACAACACCCCCAACCTCCACAACAGACAATGATACAACATCACTACAACACCCCCCAACCTCCACAACACATACATGATACAACATCACACAACCCCCCAACCTACACAACACAGACAACATCACTACAACACCCCCAACCTACACAACACAGACATCATACAACATCACTACAACACACCCAACATCACTACAACCCCCAACCTCCACAACACATACATGATACAACATCACTACAACCCCCAACCCCCACAACACAGACATGATACAACATCACTACAACACCCCCAACCTCCACAACACAGACATCATACAACATCACTACAACACCCCCCAACCTCTACAACACAGAAATGATACAACATCACCCCAACCTCCACAACACAGACATGATACAACATCACTACAACACCCCCAACCTACACACAGACATCATACAACATCACTACAACCCCCCCAACCTCCACAACACAGACATGATACAACATCACTACAACACCCCCAACCTACACAACAGACATGATACAACATCACATATCACCCCAACCTCCACAACACAGACATGATACAACATCACTACAACACCCCCAACCTCTACAACACAGACAACATCACTACAACACCCCCAACCTACACAACAGACATGATACAACATCACTACAACACCCCCAACCTCCACAACACATACATGATACAACATCACCACAACACCCCAACCTACACAACACAGACATCATACAACATCACTACAACACCCCAACCTACACAACATCACTACAACCCCCCCCAACCTCCACAACACAGACATGATACAACATCACTACAACCCCCCAACCTCCACAACACATACATGATACAACATCACTACAACCCCCAACCTCCACAACAGACATGATACAACATCACTACAACACCCCCAACCTCCACAACACAGACATGATACAACATCACTACAACACCCCCAACCTCCACAACACAGACATGATACAACATCACTACAACACCCCCAACCTACACACAGACATCATACAACATCACTACAACACCCCCAACCTCCACAACACAGACATGATACAACATCACTACAACAACCCCAACCTCCAGACAATACAACATCACTACAACACCCCCAACACAGACATGATACATCACTACAACACCCCAACCTCTACAACACAGACATGATACAACATCACCCCAACCTCCACAACACAGACATCATACAACATCACTACAACACCCCCCAACCTCCACAACACAGACATGATACAACATCACTACAACACCCCCAACCTACAAACAGACATGATACAACATCACTACATCACCCCAACCTCCACAACACAGACATGATACAACATCACACAACACCCCCAACCTCCACAACACAGACAACATCACTACAACACCCCCAACCTACACAACAGACATGATACAACATCACTACAACACCCCCAACCTCCACAACACATACATGATACAACATCACTACAACCCCCCAACCTACACAACACAGACAACATCACTACAACACCCCCAACCTACACAACACAGACATCATACAACATCACTACAACACCCCCAACCTACACAACATCACTACAACCCCCCAAACTCCACAACACACGACAACATCACTACAACCCCCCCCAACCTACACAACACAGACATCACTACAACACCCCCAACCTCCACAACACAGACATGATACAACATCACTACAACACCCCCAACCTCCACAACACAGACATGATACAACATCACCCCAACCTCCACAACACAGACAATACAACATCACTACAACACCCCAACACAGACATGATACAACATCACTACAACACCCCCAACCTCCACAACACAGACATGATACAACATCACTACAACAACCCCAACCTCCAGACAATACAACATCACTACAACACCCCAACACAGACATGATACATCACTACAACAACCAAACGCCACAACACAGAGACTCAAGTGTACAAGGTTAGGTTTAGGGCCAGGGTTAGAGGTCATACCAGGCCAGGGTTAAGGCTAGGTGTAGGGTTAAGGTTAGGTTTAGGGCCAGGGTTAGAGGTCATACCAGGCCAGGGTTAAGGCTAGGTGTAGGGTTAAGGTTAGGTTTAGGGCCAGGGTTAGAGGTCATACCAGGCCAGGGTTAAGGCTAGGTGTAGGGTTAAGGTTAGGTTTAGGGCCAGGGTTAGAGGTCATATCAGGCCAGGGTTAAGGCTAGGTGTAGGGTTAAGGTTAGGTTTAGGGCCAGGGTTAGAGGTCATACCAGGCCAGGGGTTAAGGCTAGGTGTAGGGTTAAGGTTAGGGGCCAGGGTTAGAGGTCATACCAGGCCAGGGTTAAGGCTAGGTGTAGGGTTAAGGTTAGGTTTAGGGCCAGGGTTAGAGGTCATACCAGGCCAGGGTTAAGGCTAGGTGTAGGGTTAAGGTTAGGTTTAGGGCCAGGGTTAGAGGTCATACCAGGCCAGGGTTAAGGCTAGGTGTATGGTTAAGGTTAGGTTTAGGGCCAGGGTTAGAGGTCATACCAGGCCAGGGTTAAGGCTAGGTGTAGGGTTAAGGTTAGGTTTAGGCCAGGGTTAGAGGTCATACCAGGCCAGGGTTAAGGCTCGGTGTATGGTTAAGGTTAGGTTTAGGGCCAGGGTTAGAGGTCATACCAGGCCAGGGTTAAGGCTAGGTGTAGGGTTAAGGTTAGGTTTAGGGCCAGGGTTAGAGGTCATACCAGGCCAGGGTTAAGGCTAGGTGTATGGTTAAGGTTAGGTTTAGGGCCAGGGTTAGAGGTCATACCAGGCCAGGGTTAAGGCTAGGTGTAGGGTTAAGGTTAGGTTTAGGGCCGTTAGAGGTCATACCAGGCCAGTGTCTGTCCGTAGATGAGTTCCAACACGTTCCTGGCGATGTCAAACACAGGCTTCCTTTTCCTCTTCAACACTCTCTGAGAAAACAACCTGCAGGAGAGAGAGAGAAGGAGAGAGGGAGAGAAGGAGAGAGAGAATAATAAGGGATAAAGGATTGAGAATGGGAAAGAAAGCGATAGAGACTGTATAATGGGTTGAAAGAGTTGCGGAGTTTATGAGCAAGAAAATATGAGGGAGAGAGAGAGAGAGAGCGAGAGCGAGAGACACAGAGCGCACAGACAGAGAGAGAGAGAGAGACACAGACAGAGAGCGAGAGAGAGAGAAAGAGAGAGAGCGAGAGAGACAGAGAGAGAGAGCGAGAGACACAGACAGAGAGCGAGAGAGAGAGAGAGAGCGAGACAGACAGAGTACCCACCTCCAGAGGAACTCTCCAAAGAAGGTGTCCAGTATGGTAAAGATGAAATCCATGAGGAGGAAGCGGTACAGCTCCTGTCCTACAAAACTCTCCCAGCACTGACAACAACAACACAAGAAACTACATCAACAACAACATCAATATTTACATTTGACAATTTATTCAGTTAGCAGACGCTCTTATCCAGAGCGACTTACAGTTAGTGAGTGCATACATTTTCATCCTGGCCCCCCGTGGGAATCGAACCCACAACCCTAGCGTTGCAAAGCGCCATGCTCTACCAACTGAGCTACACAGGACTATATATCAACATCATCATCAATATCAACAACATCAATATTAACCACATCAACAACATCATCAATATCAACATCAACAATATCAACAACATCCTCAATATCAACAACATTACATCATCATATCAACATCATCAATATCAACAACAACACAGGAGACACCAGTCATAACAGCAGCACAGATTTCATTTTGAGCAAAATAGTTCTGGACACTGTCGAGTAGATAATGCTGTAATTGGAACGTTGGGACAGAATCGGAATGCTGGAACGCAAATGTTCCTCTCACCTGCAGGCCGATGCTGTTGGGGTCAGAAGCGATCCGGCCCAGCCAATGGAAGCACAGCACTACGAGCACGCTCACTTTCAACATCAGGTTCCTCAAACACACAAATAGTAGACTTTTTAAATGTTTAGAACAAACACACACGCTTCTGTCAACTAGCAAGACTCTTGATTTCCATAAACTCTCCATTAACTTCCCATTAAGTCTGTAGGATGCACTTCCACCCCTCTACCTACAGATGGCGACGTATGTGCGTACGATGGGGGAGTCATACTCCTCCATCCACACAAAAACGTCTAAATTAAGTTTGTGGACTGCAGTTCCACCCCTCTACCTGCTGATGGCGACGTATGTGTGTACGCTGGGCGAGTCGTACTCCTCCATCCAGGCAGTAGCGTTGAAGAGGCCAGGGAGCAGGAGGTTGATGAGAGACACTACGACTGGCAGGGCTAACAGACTTGCTTCCTTCAGGAGAGGGTCCTTAGTGGGAATACGAGATCTGTACTGGAGGTCCTAGAGAGGGAGGGAGGAGGAGAGGAAGAAGGTGTGAAGGTGGAAGATGAAAGTGGAGGATGAAAGCAATGTACAGGAGCTGAAAAAGTGTGTCTCTTACCTTGTGCATGTACTCAGAGAAGTAGTACAGAGCTAGAACACAGGCCACAGTACTGCCTATACAGATGAACCATGCCAGACCATGTACTGTCACACGTCCTATTCTCTGACACACTGTCTTCTGGACATGCTTCCGATTAGTCTCCTCTAACAACTCCTACAGACGAGAGAGAGACATGGTTACGATTAGTCTCCTCTAACAACTCCTACAGAGAGAGAGAGAGACATGGTTACGATTAGTCTCCTCTAACAACTCCTACAGAGAGAGAGAGAGACATGCTTCCGATTAGTCTCCTCCAACAACTCCTACAGACAGAGAGAGAGAGACATGGTTACGATTAGTCTCCTCCAACAACTCCTACAGAGAGAGAGAGAGACATGGTTACGATTAGTCTCCTCCAACAACTCCTACAGAGAGAGAAACATGGTTACGATTAGTCTCCTCCAACAACTCCTACAGAGAGAGAGAGAGACATGGTTACGATTAGTCTCCTCCAACAACTCCTACAGAGAGAGAGAGAGACATGGTTACGATTAGTCTCCTCCAACAACTCCTACAGAGAGAGAGAGAGAGACATGGTTACGATTAGTCTCCTCTAACAACTCCTACAGAGAGAGAGAGAGAGACATGGTTACGATTAGTCTCCTCTAACAACTCCTACAGAGAGAGAGAGACATGGTTATGATTAGTCTCCTCTAACAACTCCTACAGAGAGAGAGACATGGTTACGATTAGTCTCCTCTAACAACTCCTACAGACAGAGAGAGAGAGAGACATGCTTCCGATTAGTCTCCTCCATCAACTCCTACAGAGAGAGAGAGAGCATGGTTACGATTAGTCTCCTCCAACAACTCCTACAGAAGAGAGAGAGAGAACATGGTTACGATTAGTCTCCTCTATCAACTCCTACAGAGAGAGAGAGAGAGACATGCTTACGATTAGTCTCCTCCAACAACTCCTACAGAGAGAGAGAGAGACATGGTTACGATTAGTCTCCTCCAACAACTCCTACAGAGAGAGAGAGAGAGACATGGTTACGATTAGTCTCCTCCAACAACTCCTACAGAGAGAGAGAGAGACATGGTTACGATTAGTCTCCTCTATCAACTCCTACAGAGAGAGAGACATGGTTACGATTAGTCTCCTCTAACAACTCCTACAGAGAGAGAGAGAGACATGGTTACGATAAGTCTCCTCTAACAACTCCTACAGAGAGAGAGAGAGACAAGCTTCCGATTAGTCTCCTCCAACAACTCCGACAGAGAGAGAGAGAGACATGGTTACGATTAGTCTCCTCCAACAACTCCTACAGAGAGAGAGAGAGACATGGTTACGATTAGTCTCCTCTAACAACTCCTACAGAGAGAGAGACATGGTTACGATTAGTCTCCTCCAACAACTCCTACAGAGAGAGAGAGAGACATGGTTACGATTAGTCTCCTCCAACAACTCCTACAGAGAGAGAGAGAGACATGGTTACGATTAGTCTCCTCCAACAACTCCTACAGAGAGAGAGAGAGAGAACATGGTTACGATTAGTCTCCTCCAACAACTCCTACAGAGAGAGAGAGAGACATGGTTACGATTAGTCTCCTCCAACAACTCCTACAGAGAGAGAGAGAACATGGTTACGATTAGTCTCCTCTAACAACTCCTACAGAGAGAGAGAGACATGGTTACGATTAGTCTCCTCCAACAACTCCTACAGAGAGAGAGAGAGACATGGTTACGATTAGTCTCCTCCAACAACTCCTACAGAGAGAGAGAGAACATGGTTACGATTAGTCTCCTCCAACAACTCCTACAGAGAGAGAGAGAGCATGGTTACGATTAGTCTCCTCCAACAACTCCTACAGAGAGAGAGAGAGAACATGGTTACGATTAGTCTCCTCCAACAACTCCTACAGAGAGAGAGAGAGAGAGACATGGTTACGATTAGTCTCCTCTATCAACTCCTACAGAGAGAGAGAGAGAGAGAGACATGGTTACGATTAGTCTCCTCCAACAACTCCTACAGACAGAGAGAGAGCATGGTTACGATTAGTCTCCTCCAACAACTCCTACAGAGAGAGAGAGACATGGTTACGATTAGTCTCCTCCAACAACTCCTACAGAAGAGAGAGAGAGACATGGTTACGATTAGTCTCCTCCAACAACTCCTACAGAGAGAGAGAGAGACATGGTTACGATAAGTCTCCTCTAACAACTCCTACAGAGAGAGAGAGAGAGACATGGTTACGATTAGTCTCCGTTAACAACTGATCATGATTAATTAGGCAAATTAGCATTTTCCTCTTCAAGTTTTTTGCAAAACAAAACAAATATCTTATGTCATCACATTCCTGACTGACTAACAACATTATTGCATGTGTGTGTATGTGTGATGGGAGTGTATGTGTGTATGGGAGTGTGTGTGTGTATGGGAGTGTGTGTGTGTTTGGGAGTGTGTGTGTGTGTATGGGAGTGTGTGTGTGTATGGGAGTGTGTGTGTGTGTATGGGAGTGTGTGGGATGTATAGGACGCTGTAAGGAGAATGTCCTTTGACAAATTAAAAGAAAACAAACTGGAGTAGCTCAATATTGACCTGGAAGTTCAAAAGGATACCGGACAACCACAAACTGTGTGTGTACGTGTCAAAGGAGCGTGCATCTGTACGTGTCCCTACCTTGAGTTGAGTGCAGATGTTTTCAGAGCGGAGTTTGACGGAGGTCTTCTTGATGACTTTAAAGTCCCAGGAAGTGAACACCTTCATCGCCAGGATACCATGAGACTTGTCTATACGGAAACTCTGACCAAACGACTTGGACATGCTGGGGGGAGGACACACACACCCCCTTACTTTGTGAACTGTTAGTCCTGTCATTTAACATCTAAATACACTGAGTGTACAAAACATTAGGAACACCTGCTCTTTCCATGACAGACTGACCAGGTGAATCCAGGTGAAAACTATGATCCCTAATTGATGTCACTTGTTAAATCCACTTCAAATCAGTGTAGATGAAGGGGAGGAGACGGTTTAAAGAAGGGTTTTTAAGCCTTGGGACAATTGAGACATGGATTGTGTATGTGTGCCATTCAGAGGGTGAATGGACAAGACAAAAGATTGAAGTGCCTTCGAACGGGGTATGGTAGTAGGTGCCAGGTGCACCGGTTTGAGTGTGTCAAGAACTGCAACGCTGCTGGGTTTTTCATGCTCAACAGTTTCCCGTGTGTATCAAGCATGGCCCACCACCCAAAGGACATCCAGCCAACTTGACACAACTGTGGGAAGCATTGGAGTCAACATGGGCCAGCATCCCTGTGGAACGCTTTCAACACCTTGTAGAGTCCATAACCCTGACAAATTGAGGCTGTTCTGAGGGCAAAAGGGGGTGCAACTCAGTATTAGGAAGGTGTTCCTAATGTTTGGTATACTCAGTGTACACTGAAGTAGTCTCTCTCTCTCTGATGAAAGACAGAGACACCCCCCCCCCCCCACACACACACACCTGTAGACGAGGATGATGCAGGTGATGAAGAAAGCCCCTCCTATGGTGAAGAAGTACGCCAGGGGCATGTTGTAGGACAGCTTCACTCCACAGTCTGTTTCCATTGTCCTTTTAGATGGAGAGTGACTGGGCTGCTGGTCCATACCGCTACTACTGACACTACAGTTCTTATACAGGGTAGAGTTACTATAGTAACCATAGTACATCACTGAGTCTGAGAAATAACCCTGGGGAGAGGGAGAGAGAGAGAGAGAGAGAGAGGAGAGAGAGAGCGAGAGGAGGGAGAGAGTGAGACGGGGGACGGAGAGGGGGAGGTATGTTTGGTATGAGGGGATACCCCTCCAGTGAGCAGCCTGGAGGGGTGTAATGCCTGGTGCTGTTTGGGGGTATGGGACAGTATGTTTGGTATGAGGTGAATGTCTGGTTCTTACCCCTCCAGTGAGCAGCTCCAGCCCAGAGAAGGCTACGTGTCCCTGGGTTAACCTGGGGGGGTGTACTGCCTGGGGCAGGGCCAGGAACAAAACCGTGACCAGGAACAGGAAGACGTTGAAGAAGAGGAGGGTCTTGACGAACAGGAAGTAGGAGAGGACGCCGGTGCCGAAACGACCGCTCACCCTCTTCAGCGCCACCTGGGGAAGAGGAACAGAGATAGTGAGAAAGAACAGAGAGAAGAGGAGAGAGAGAGAGAGAGAGAGAGAGAGAGACTTACCTGCCACAGCTGTAGGGGAGTGGAGGAAGGACAGACAGCTGTACCAGCTATGTCTCAGAGCCTAGAGGAGAGGAGAGGAGAGGGAGAGGTCAGTGTCAAGTACAGTAATGTTTGTGTCCACATACTAACCCATTGAGCAGATAATTATAATTATAGGAACACACACATTCTGTTTCCCCATGAACTAAAAAAGCCTTATAATAACTTAGTTGACATCTGAGAAACTCTGCTTTGACGTAATGAGTAGGGACTTGTCTAAGGGAAATTACTTCATGATTCACGCTCACAGGGGCATTAAGTGTTGGGCAAGAGGGCTATAACACCATCAGTAGATACTGATACACACAGCTATAGGAAACACCCACCAACATCACATTACTGTCACAAAGATCTGTCTGTCTGTGTGTCTGTCTGTGTTTCTGTGTGTGGCGAGCGCTGGGAGACTAGAGCTGTAAACCCCTGACTTGTACAGAAACTATGACAGACACGATGATTGCTGTCTAGACAGATCAGCTGATAAAATTAGTACCTCATTAGATGAGCGACTGTCCCACTACAGGAAGTAGAATGAGGTCACGGGGTGGTGACTCACGATGATGTAATACATGATAGTGGTGGCGTTCCTGCCTGACTACGTTGGACAGACTCCTGCCAGATCTCACAAGGCCTGACTAGGTGTTGAACATATCAGATAGTAACCACATCATATGATACAGCAATCTGATGGCCAACTGCAGTCCATGATGTGGTGGCGCACAACCATTGGTTGATGCAATGCAACGCCTGAAATGTATCCGGGCAGGAACTGGACCAATGTCATATTTGAGCAGGGGATCTGACTGTGTTTGTCTGTGTGACTTACGTTGATGATGTTATACTTCAGCTGGCTACAGCAGGGGATCTGACTATGTTTGTCTGTGTGACTTACGTTGATGATGTTATACTTCAGCTGGCTACAGCAGGGGATCTGACTGTGTTTGTCTGTGTGACTTACGTTGATGATGTTATACTTCAGCTGGCTACAGCAGGGGATCTGACTGTGTTTGTCTGTGTGACTTACGTTGATGATGTTATACTTCAGCTGGCTACAGCAGGGGATCTGACTGTGTTTGTCTGTGTGACTTACGTTGATGATGTTATACTTCAGCTGGCTACAGCAGGGATCTGACTGTGTTTGTCTGTGTGACTTACGTTGATGATGTTATACTTCAGCTGGCTACAGCAGGGGATCTGACTGTGTTTGTCTGTGTGACTTACGTTGATGATGTTATACTTCAGCTGGCTACAGCAGGGGATCTGACTGTGTTTGTCTGTGTGACTTACGTTGATGATGTTATACTTCAGCTGGCTACAGCAGGGATCTGACTGTGTTTGTCTGTGTGACTTACGTTGATGATGTTATACTTCAGCTGGCTACAGCAGGGGATCTGACTGTGTTTGTCTGTGTGACTTACGTTGATGATGTTATACTTCAGCTGGCTACAGCAGGGGATCTGACTGTGTTTGTCTGTGTGACTTACGTTGATGATGTTATACTTCAGCTGGCTACAGCAGGGATCTGACTGTGTTTGTCTGTGTGACTTACGTTGATGATGTTATACTTCAGCTGGCTACAGCAGGGGATCTGACTGTGTTTGTCTGTGTGACTTACGTTGATGATGTTATACTTCAGCTGGCTACAGCAGGGGATCTGACTGTGTTTGGAGCGTAGACCCTTCCTATCAGCCAACCTCCTGGAGAGAGAGAGATGGGGAGAGAGAGAGGAATGATGGGAGACAGAAGGATGGGGGGAGAGAGAGAGGGACGGGGGGAGAGAGAGAGGGACGGGGGGAGAGAGAGGGATGGGGGTTACAAGATGATACACAAGTGAGTGACAGATGTACAGACAGAGGAATAGAGGATGAGACCATGACAACTATTGATAGAGCTGCAGAGAGGAGGAGGAGAGAGAGAGAATAATGAGAGGGAAGAGTCTGACAGAAAGAGAGTGATAGGATAAGACAGAGAGAGAGAGGGGTGATAGAGGGATGGAGAAAGAGAGAGAGAGGGGTGATAGAGGAGTGCAGATACTTTAGTTCACTCTTCTCTGCCACAGAGGGAGGCATGGCTCAGAGCATCAGAGAGATAGAGACAGCAGGATAGAGGGATGGAGAAAGAGAGAGAGAGAGAGAGGGGTGATAGAGGGATGGAGAAAGAGAGAGAGAGAGGGGTGATAGAGGGATGGAGAAAGAGAGAGAGAGAGGGGTGATAGAGGGATGGAGAAAGAGAGAGAGGGGTGATAGAGGGATGGAGAGAGAGAGAGAGAGGGTGATAGGGATGGAGAAGAGGGGGGTGATAGAGGGATGGAGAAAGAGAGAGAGAGGGGGTGATAGAGGGATGGAGAAAGAGAGAGAGAGGGGTGATAGAGGGATGGAGAAAGAGAGAGGGGGTGATAGAGGGATGGAGAAAGAGAGAGAGAGGGGTGATAGAGGGATGGAGAAAGAGAGAGAGAGGGGTGATAGAGGGATGGAGAAAGAGAGAGAGAGGGGTGATAGAGGGATGGAGAAAGAGAGAGAGAGGGGTGATAGAGGGATGGAGAAAGAGAGAGAGAGGGGTGATAGAGGGATGGAGAAAGAGAGAGAGAGGTGATAGAGGGATGGAGAGAGAGAGAGAGAGGGGGTGATAGAGGGATGGAGAAAGAGAGAGAGAGGGGGGTGATAGAGGGATGGAGAAAGAGAGAGAGAGGGGTGATAGAGGAGTGCAGATACCTTAGTTCACTCTTCTCAGCCACAGACAGAGGCATGGCTCGCAGCATCCTGACCCGGTCACTCAGAGAGAGGTTCTGAAGGTTGTTGACCAGGTGGTCACGCTTACGCCCTGCAGCACACACACAACACACACACACACACACACACACACACACAGATGGACAGATGCACGGACACACACACACATTAGTTATGCGTAGGTTATGACATCATTACAACAAAAATGTTGGTATTTCAGTGTGTGTGTGTGTTTGTGTGTAAAGTTTACGCAAGTGACCTCACCCTCCCCATCCACGCCTCGGTCTCCACGCCTCCCGTCTCCACGCCGTAACCACGGATACTGGGTCGTGCAGAGCGGGAAAAGTATTTTATGGAAGGTCTGCTCTGTCTGCGTCTCCTCAACTTCATGGTCTTGTTACAGTACTGAGAGATGATAGCACCTCGACTGCGACCTAGAGAGAGGAGAGAAAGTGAAGAGGTGTGTGTGTAGATGCATGGTTCCTAAACTGTCTGATAGACGGACAGAACTCTAGTTTGTGCCATGGTGTTTTTAGAGCCACTGTGTTAGATACAGTATCTGTTGATGGGTTGATAGTGGCTGACTGGCTGACTGACTGACTGGCTGGCTGACTGGCTGACTGACTGACTGACTGGCTGACTGACTGGCTGGCTGACTCGGCTGGCTGGTGCACCTGCTAGAGGAACTAACAGTCACACAACAATGGCAGAAATAGTTTCGACTTCTGAAACTACCTCTCTCTCTCATGAAGTGTGAAAAGAAGAAATACTAGTTAGGTGTACATACAGCTGTCTTAAGACTGTAATAACAGTGTCGTAGAGGTTTCATAAGTGTGTCATAAGGGTGTCGTAGGGGTGACTTACCGATGGTGCGGCTGGGCATGGAGGAGAGGACTCTGAGGGTGGCGGAGGACCAGCGTTCCTCTATAAGGGGGTCTAACTGTCTCCCCTCCTCCCCCTCCTCCCCCCTCCCCTGGCCCCCACGCCATATCTCCCGACCAGGGCTGGACAGGTACGCTACACTGTCTGGAGATAGGAGAGTATGAGGTTTATGTCTGTATACACACACACACAGATATAAAACTCACACCAGCAGACACCAACACATGAAGACATGCACACTAACACTCTGTCTTTCCCTCCTACACATTCAAGCAGTCACACACACAGTCTCACTCGCATTTTTGAACGCACACACAAACACTACCTCTTTCCTCCTCATCCAGTTCCCTCTGTAGTTCCTGCAGCTCAAAGGCTTCCTGTCTCTGATCCTCTATCAGCTGGTTAAAGGAGTCATGGACCCCCTCCTCATCCACTGGGCTCCTATTACAGAGAGAGAGAGAGAGAGAGAGAGAGAGAGAGAGAGAGAGAGAGAGAGAGAGAGAGAGAGAGAGGGGGGGGGGGGAGAGGAGAGAGGGAGAGAAGGAGCGAGAGAGAGCGAGAGGAGAGAGGGAGGGAGAGGCGGAGAGAGAGGAGAGAGGGAGGGAGAGAGGGAGGGAGAGAGAGGGGGAGAGGAGAGAGAGAGGGGGAGGATGAGAGAGAGAGAGGAGAGAGAAATGAGGGAGAAATAGAGTAAGAGAGAGATGAGAGGGTACTTCAGTGGGTCGGAGACAAACACACATACATACACTTCTAACCACTAAAAACAAACACACCCCTAACCAGTAACCACTGTTCAGAAAAACAGACAGACATCGTGTAAACACTCCCTCACCACTAGGCTTTGACCACCTTGATAAGCACTGACAACTCTTCATATTAAATATTTCATGGCCTTTAAGACCTAATTCGAAAGGAACCACAATCACAAGCCTTTTGCTCCCCAGGGAACCTGCAGTTGAACACCACAGGAAGTGACTCACTCAGAAGATTCTCCTCAGTAATACAAGAACACACACACACACACACACACACACAGACACACAAACACACACACAACAAAGGAACAAAGACTATTCAAACAGTCAAACAAACACAGTCAGTCTGTTCTGTGGGAACAATGGGTCTGGCTGGATACTGGTACTGTACAGAACTGGGCCTCAAAGAGTTGCCTCAAAGAACATCAAACAGACAGTTAACTCTGTCAATGTCTTATTTTAACCCTCTCTTCTGTTTACCAAAACATCAACACATCATAGAGTGTTTGATACCATTCCATTCACTCCATTCCAGCCATTATTATGAGTCGTCCTCCCCTCAGCAGCCTCCATTGGTATAGTCTAATAATACTCACTCCAGGCCAGCCTCCATGTGGTGAGGAGTCAGCTCAAAGTTGACATTGTGATCCATCTCTCTCTCTCAGTCTCTCCTCTCCAGTCTGTCTCGTCCTCTTTATCCGTCTGTCTGTCCGTCAATCTCTGTCCACCAATCACAGAGAAGGGTCACACCCTTGTCCACCTAGTCCTGCCTCTCCACTCTCCTAGCATAGTGTTGCAAAAACTACCTGAGAGAGAGAGAGAGAGAGAGAGAGAGAGAGAGAGAGAGAGAGAGAGAGAGAGAGAGAGAGAGAAGAATGTTAGGAATCATAAGGAGTGGTGATTGAAGTTCTCTCCTCTCCTTCGTGTTTCAGCTAGTAGCACTTTGTTGTAGCACCTGGACACACACACACACCTCGTTTACCTCGTAAAAGCAGTTCTTTATCATACCAACAAAACACAGTAACAGCAGCTGGTGTGTGTGTGTGTGTGTGTGTATCACCAGTGAAGTGTTAGAATACAATACTAGGCCTACATCATACTAGGCCTACACACCAAGCATATGATTATGTGATGGATAGGAGAGCCACCCCCATCCATTCACATTGTAATGAGCATTCTGTGGCCGGATATCTTTCTGATCGCATGAGTTCTAGAATGCTGCTCATGCACCAGAACTTATTATGAAACTATGAATATTCATGAGGTTGGTAAGAGAGAGATCATTATTTGTCAGACCAATTTGTACTGTGTCATGGGGGGGGGGGTTCAAGAAAATTCGTTTAGAGCTCAAGAAAATTCATTCCAGATTTCCAATACTGAGCTAATAAACTAAAGACTAAAGCCTCTGTAACAGAAACAAGGCTTAAATCAAAACGTGTGTGTGTGTGTGTGTATCACCAGTGAATTGTTAGAATTACTGTTGTAACGGATATTACAGATACACAAGCAGGACGTAGTCCCTACACATTGGAGCAAAAACAATCTGCGTTGTGTGTGATGACGTAGGCTAATGTTTTTTTTTTTTTTATATATTTTTTGTTTAGGTTTTTAAAAAAAAATCTTTTTTTGGGGGGGGGGAATGGATCAGCTTAATATTGCAGATAGATTGTATCTTCTATCAATGTAATTGTCTGCATCACTTCCAATCCCCCATGTTTTTAATTTTTTATATATATACTCCCCTTTATTACTTTTCAACCCCACCATCCTTTCCCTACTTGGAGTAAATTAGTGAACAACAATGCCCAGGCCTCTACTTCCGGTCTATACTTACTATCTACACCTTATGGACAGAGTTAATTTTACAATAATTCTATTATATATATATATATATATATATATATATATATATATATATATATATTATTTATTTATTTTTTTTGCTCCTGAACTTCTTCTACTCTCAACCTCTCCGATCATTTTCATTGTGTCCATCCGGTTTGCTTCTATATGCCATATCTTTCTAACTGTGCTCCTTCCCAAAAGCTCCCAACATACAACCTATATACTTATTATGGACACAGTATGCTTACATTATTAGCTATCTTTGTTATTATTTGTTGTTATTTGTTATTAGTCCCATCCTTCAACTCTATTCAATACCTCCCATCTATCTCTTAACACCATCCATATAGGATTTCTATTTGCCATATATATTTCAACCGTACTGTGATGTTTTACAAAAATTCTGAACCTTTCTATTCTCATTGCTTCTACAGATTGTGAATTAAAAATAAACATTTTTGCTAAAAGTATTATTATATTATTGATTGATTGACTATGACTTTTCAGATCACCCAGTAATGCTATCTGCAAGGTTAGTTCCAGGTAAATATTGCAATCCTTTAGCCATTCCTGGACCTGTGTCCAAAAACAAGCTACAAATGGACAGAACCAAAACAAATGATCTAATGATTCTGTTTCTTCACAGCAAAACCTGCAGAGCTGGGAAGATTGTATCCCCCATATAAATAACATTCTATTGGTAGCAAGAATTTTATATAATAATTTAAATTGAAAGATTCTAATTTTTGAATCCGGTGTTGTTTTGCGTGTCAGTTCATAAACACTATGCCATGGGATCGGTACGTCAAAAATCTCTTCCCAACTATTTTGCAATCTATATGGGACGGCTGTCAATCCTTTGGTCCTTAAGTGAAACTGATATACTTTTTTATTTATCACAGTTTTCCTTAACCAATTATGTTCTTTAATGCAAGGCCGACGTAGACTAATCTTTGTAGTTGCTGCCATATCGTAATCATCAGCCAGAGTTGCTGAAAAATAACACTACTACTCTGACTCCCTGTCTGTGTCACGAGAATTTCCATCTCAATGTTTCAAACTGAACTGTTATATTACTCAATCTGTATCCCAGAGGTTATACATCTCTAATAAACAGACAGAATCTCCCAGCTTACAGTTGTCAAGTCTTTACTCAGAGAGCGCTCTGCCCCAAAATGGGTGCACATTATTTTTATACTCACACACACACACACACACACACACACACACACACACACACACACACACACACACACACACACACACACAAGTTCTTATCATAGCCTACTCCTTGCTCAGGCAGGCTGCATTTTTCCACTATTCCCATACATAGTTATCGCGTTCTCACAATATTCTGCAAGCCTCTCACTCCCCCCTCCCTGTGTGGGGACATCTGTTTTGAAACCTGTCTCCTGTTATTGGTTTCAACGTTTGCACTTCTGCTTGCCTAACTACAAGACACAAATATACATCTTATATAAGCACATATGATTAACTCTCTAAACTCTAGTCTTCTAATGGTCATACATTATTAGTTTAACTGAGGATGTGACATTTCAGTCATATCTTACTCACACATTTCTTTATCAGTCTGCCTCCTGCTTAGCCAATGTTTGCAATGATGATTAAAAAAAGAACATTACATCGCTAATTAGACTGCGTGTCAGTGTCTTGCTTGTTTGATATGCTGCCTAGATATCTGCATGTAAATCCCCACTTGAGTTTTGCATTGGGACAAAAAAACAACTGAGAGTTTTGTGTACAAACTCAACTCCTCTCCTGAAAAAAGAACCTGAAAACGTGTTTATGTTTAATAGTCTACTGGGACAGGGAAGGCAGTAGTTGGAACATGTCAATCATGTCCTTTGTGTACAACATGAAGTTTTGTAGGCTACACCAGACAATGGCCCTTATCGCCGATCAAGGAGGGGGAAGCTGCAGCGGAGCACTGAGCAGCAGCTACGTAAAAAACAAAGAATCCTGCACATGTGCAGAAATCTCTGTATCTTTAGCCACGGCAAATCAGGTTTCCAGACAATCCGGAACCGCAGCCACTGGTTATGATTATTGCTCTGTGTGCTGGTAGTGTTCTAGTGTGCTTGACCTCTTCACAAAGACCACGTGACCCTTCAAACACAAAACAAAACATTCGTTAACATGTGTGTATGCATGCGTGAACATCAGTGTCTATCTGTGTGTGTGTGTCACTGTCAACAACCCCTGAACAAGGACAGTATATCCTCCAAAAGTATATCCTCCACACAGCTATGCTGCCCATAACGTCTGAAACAGTACCTAGTCAGTTGTTTTGCCCTACTCTTAGGCAGGCCTGCAATCTGAAGGCCACGTACTGTGAGCCTGTGTACGTGGCCGAGACTTCCAAATATCACCAACTTGCATTTGCATCCCAGGCTGTCCAAGCCTGATATGAGGGGCTGCTATTTCAGGAGCGTTTCAGAAAAGGCACACACACACTGACCAACTTACCTGCTCTGGACCCTCTCCATTCCGCTCCTCTTCAACCTAGTCCAGCCAGGCCTGTTAGCAGTGTGTATGTATATAAGTGTGTAAGTGTGTAAATGTGAATTTGTGTGTGTGTGTCTTCCTTCTCAATAACAGACTCAATAAAGCAACACCCATCTCTGTTTCCTGTCATGTGATTTCCTGAAACCTGTCGACAAAAGCTGCAGCTTATAGGGGAGAATGATGTATCTAAGGTAGAGGGGAGAGAGAGAGAGAGAGAGAGAGAGCGAGAGAGAGAGAGAGAGAGAGAGAGAGAGAGAGAGAGAGAGAGAGCGAGAGAGAGAGAGAGAGAGAGAGAGGCTGATGCGAAGCTGATATTGGATGGGGAGTGTGTGAATGTGTGTTTGAGGAGAGTTGTGATTAAATGTGTGTACAGCATTTAGTGACTGTACAGCATGTGCACATATGAGTGTGTGTGTGCGAGCATGTGTATGTAAGATCAGGAAGCGGAAACAGTAGTTACCTGGAAGACCTAGAAGAAACATGGAGGACAAAGAATGCAACAGCGTCGGCATCATGAGGCTCGTATCAGGTAAACGTGTTTCTGTGTGTGTGTGTGTGTGTGTGTGGGCCTCTTCCATCTTCTATGTGTTATAACACACCACCTCAGTTGGTAGAACTAACTATTTAGCTTTTTAATTTCAGTTGTATGAAGACTTCATTAAAAATATATTGTGACAGTCAAGCCACTGATATATGTATTTTATGTCATTTGAATTTGAATTTATAATAAACATCTACAGTGGAACGGTTTGTTTGTTATAATCAACAGCTGAATATGCAGCTTTAAACTTTCAGTTTTCAGAGATGTGTTTGTTTGTGTGTGTGTGTTAGTGAGAGAGAGAGACCGAGAGAGAGAGAGAGAGAGAGAGAGAGAGAGAGACAGAGAGAGAGAGAGAGAGAGAGCGAGCGAGAGAGAGACAAAGAGACAGAGAGAGAGAGAGAGACAGAGAGACAGAGAGACAGAGAGAGAGAGAGAGAGAGAGAGAGAGAGAGAGAGAGAGAGAGAGAGAGAGAGAGAGAGAAAAGCAGCTTGAATTGAAATTGAATTGAATTGAATTTAGAGAGAGAGAGAGAGAGAGAGAGAGAGAGAGAGAGAGAGAGAGAGAAGGCAAGAAGGGCCTTCTATGCCATCAAAAGGAACATAAAATTTGACATACCAATTAGGATCTGGCTAAATATACTTGAATCAGTTATAGTTATAATTCAATACATACAGTTATATAATATATACTGAACAAAAATATAAATGCAACACGTAAAGTGTTGGTCCCATGTTTCATGAGCTGAAATAAAAGATCACGGAAATGTGCTGAGGAGTATTTCTGTCTGTAATAATGCACTTTTGTGGGGAAAAACTCAGGGTCTTTAACTTCTCTATTTGGACCATTTCTACAGAGATTGCCCTAAAAGTAAATACTTTACCTAAGAGTATAATCATATTTCCCATTGATTGATCGTGGGATACACTGGATAGGTGCAGTAATGTGTTGTTTTTCCCTTCATAGATGCTCTCCTCCCTTCTCACTCTATCCATCCCCCTCTCTCTCTACCTCTCCATCCCCCTCTCTCACTCTCTTCAGAGAGGAGGGGATAGGGTCAAGCGGGCAGGTTGTTGGGCGGCCTGCCGTCACAAGTCGCAAGATTTTATCTGGAGAGAGGGGAGAAAGAAGTCCAAGCATAGGGTAGGGCAGTGTGAGCAGGACCAGCAGTGTCATTTGACTTAACAAACGAGGATCGGATGTCATCAACCTTCTTTTCAAAATGGTTGACGAAGTCATCCACAGAGAGGGAGGAGGGGGGGGGGGGATTCAGCAGGGAGGAGAATGTGGCAAAGAGCTAGGGTTAGAGGCGGATGCTTGGAATTTAGAGTGGTAGAAAGTGGCCTTAGCAGCAGAAACAGATGAAGAAAATGTAGAGAGGAGGGAGTGAAAAGATGCCAGGTCTGCAGGAAGTCTAGTTTTCTTCCATTTCCGCTCAGCTGCCCGGAGCTCTGTTCTGTGAGCTCGCAATGAGTCATCAAGCCACGGAGCTGGAGGGGAGGACCGAGCCGGCCGGGAGGATAGGGGACATAGAGAGTCAAAGGATGCAGAAAGGGAGGAGAGGAGGGTTGAGGAGGCAGAATCAGGAGATTGGAGGGAGAAGGATTGAGCAGAGGGAAGAGATGATAGGATGGAAGAGGAGAGAGTAGCGGGAGAGAGAGAGCGAAGGTTGCGACGGCGCATTACCATCTGTGTAGGGGCAGAGTGAGTAGTGTTGGAGGAGAGGGAGAGAGAAAAGGATACAAAGTAGTGGTCGGAGACTTGGAGGGGAGTTGCAGTGAGATTAGTAGAAGAACAGCATCTAGTAAAGATGAGGTCAAGCGTATTGCCTGCCTTGTGAGTAGGGGGGGACGGTGAGAGGGTGAGGTCAAAAGAGGAGAGGAGTGGAAAGAAGGAGGCAGAGAGAAATGAGTCAAATGTAGACGTAGGGAGGTTGAAATCCCCCAGAACTGTGAGGGGTGAGCCATCCTCAGGAAAGGAACTTATCAAGGCGTCAAGCTCATTGATGAACGCTCATTGATGAACCCGGAAGCCAGCCGCACCAATGTGTCGGTGGAAACACACCGTATAACTGGCGACACGAGTCAGCGTGCAAGCACCCGGCCCACCACAAGGAGTCGCTAGAGCGCAATGGGACAAGGACATTACATTTACATTTACATTTACGTCATTTAGCAGACAAATAGGTGCATTCACCTTATAGCCAGTGGGTTAACCACTTTACAACGTTTTTTTAAAAGTTTTTTTTGTTGTTGTTATTATTATTATTTATTTTTTTGGGGGGGTGGGTTGGAGTAAAGGGGGGGTAGAAGGATTACTTTATCCTATCCCAGGTATTCCTTAAAGAGGTGGGGTTTCAAATGTCTCCGGAAGGTGGTGAGTGACTCCGCTGTCCTGGCGTCGTGAGGGAGCTTGTTCCACCATTGGGGTGCCAGAGCAGCGAACAGTTTTGACTGGGCTGAGCGGGAACTATGCTTCCGCAGAGGTAGGGGAGCCAGCAGGCCAGAGGTGGATGAACGCAGTGCCCTCGTTTGGGTGTAGGGACTGATCAGAGCCTGAAGGTACGGAGGTGCCGTTCCCCTCACAGCTCCGTAGGCAAGCACCATGGTCTTGTAGCAGATGCGAGCTTCAACTGGAAGCCAGTGGAGTGTGCGGAGGAGCGGGGTGACGTGAGAGAACTTGGGAAGGTTGAACACCAGACGGGCTGCGGCATTCTGGATGAGTTGTAGGGGTTTAATGGCACAGGCAGGGAGCCCAGCCAACAGCGAGTTGCAGTAATCCAGACGGGAGATGACAAGTGCCTGGATTAGGACCTGTGCCGCTTCCTGTGTAAGGCAGGGTCGTACTCTCCGAATGTTGTAGAGCATGAACCTACAGGATCGGGTCACCGCCTTGATGTTAGCGGAGAACGACAGGGTGTTGTCCAGGGTCACGCCAAGGCTCTTCGCACTCTGGGAGGAGGGCGATAGATGACAAGGATATTAAGCTTAAATGGGCTAGTGACTGTGACAGCATGGAATTCAAATGAGGAGATAGACAGATGGATCAGGGGAAAAATTGAGAATGTCCACTTGGGAGAGATGAGGATTCCTGTGCCACCACCCCGCTGACCAGATGCTCTCGGGGTATGCGAGAACACATGGTCAGACGAGGAGAGAGCAGCAGGAGTAGCAGTGTTTTCAGTGGTAATCCATGTTTCCGTCAGCGCCAAGAAGTCGAGGGACTGGAGGGTAGCATAGGCTGGGATGAAGTCTGCCTTGTTGGCAGCAGAACGGCAGTTCCAGAGGCTGCCTGAGACCTGGAACTCCACGTGGGTCGTGCGTGCAGGGACCACCAGGTTAGAGAGGCAGCAGCCACGCGGAGTGAGGCGTTTGTGTAGCCTGTGCGGAGAGGAGAGAACAGGGATAGGCAGAGGCATAGTTGACAGGCTGCAGCAGATGGCTACAATAATGCTGGGGAGGGCATCCCGGCTGGCCAAACCCTCCAATAACCCGGACGACGCTGGGCCAATTGTGCGCCACCTCATGGGTCTCCCGGTCGAACCCAGGTCTGTAGTGAAGCCTCTAGCACTGCAATGCAGTGCCTTAGACTGCTGCGCCACTCGGCAGGCCCCTCCCGGCTCATTCCATCTCACTCTATCCATCCCTCTCTCCATTCCCCCCAATAGAGGAGAGCTGTAGCTCCACTGTGACAGACGAGTCGCGTGTCTACTACCAGACTGAGATCTTTGACCAGCTCCCCAGCTCTCTGGCCCGACGGACCCACCACCACCAGGACAGGGGGACCACGGAGACATCGCACCCAGTAGAGATGCACCCTGGCCAGGCAGGAGGAGCCAGGGACAGGGCCCCTACCCAGCCGATCAGGAGCCTGCCGGTCTGTATGCAGAGGAAGAGAGAGGCAAGGTGAGTGATAGAGAGGTTGTGTGGAGAGATCACATGAACGTACACACACACACTCACACACACACACACACACATAAACACACACAGGTGTCGCACACACGTGCAAATATTCACCAAACTGTTTCTAGAATAAGACAAGGGTCATGGAGGCAGTGTTGCAAGTTGCTTTACCATTCTCTGTTTCAGTGTTTATGTTATCATAGCAGGTAGAGTGAGAGAGTCGGGTGTGTGTGGATATGGATGTGTGACGCAGCTGTAAAATTATACAAGATATAAGATTTTTTAAAAGACTTGCTGGTAAAGAGATGTGTCATATATATATATATATATATATATATATATATATATATATTTACAGTACCAGTCAAAACTTTGGACACACCTACTCATTCCAGGGTTTTTCTTAATTTTTTACTATTTTCTACATTGTAGAATAATAGTGAAGACATCAAAACTATGAAATAACACATATGGTATCATGTAGTAACCAAAAAAGTGTTAAACAAATCAAAATATATTTTATATTTGAGATTCTTCGAATAGACACCCTTTGCCTTGATGACAGCTTTGCACACTCTTGGCATTCTCTCAACCAGCTTCACCTGGAATGCTTTTCCAACAGTCTTGAAGGAGTTCCCACATATGCTGAGCACTTGTTGGCTGCTTTTCCTTCACTCTGCCGTCCGACTCATCCCAAACCATCTCAATTAGGTTGAGGTAGGGGGATTGTGGAGGCCAGTCACCTGATGCAGCACTCCATCACTCTCCTTCTTGGTAAAATAGCCCTTACACAGACTGGAGGTGTGTTGGGTCATTGTCCTGTTGAAAAACAAATGATAGTCCCACTAAGCCCAAATCAGATGGGATGGCGTATCGCTGCAGAATGCTGTGGTAGCCATGCTGGTTAAGTGTCAATTCTAAATAAATCACCTACAGTGTCACCAGCAAAGCACACCCACACAATAACACCTCCTCCTCCATGCTTTACGGTGGGAACTACACATGCAGAAATAATCCGTTCACCCACAATGCGTCTCACAATGACACGCCGGTTGGAACCAAAAATCTCAAATTTGGACTCCAGACCAAAGGACACATTTCCACAGGTCTAAAGTCCATTGCTCGTATTTCTTGCCAAAAGCAGGTCTCTTCTTCTTATTGGTGTCCTTTAGTAGTTGTTTCTTAGCAGCAATTCGACCATGAAGGCCTGATTCACACAGTCCCCTCTGAACAGTTGATGTTGAGATGTGTCTGTGACTTGAACTCTTGTGAAGCATTTATTTGGGCTGGTAACTCTAATGAATTTATCCTCTGCAGTAGAGGTAACTCTGGGTCTTCCATTCTTGTGGAGGTCCTCATGAGAGCCAGTTTCATCATAGCGCTTGATGGTTTTTGCAACTAACTTGAAGAAACATTGAAAGTTCTTGAAATGTTCCGTATTGACTGACCTTCATGTCTTAAAGTAATGATGGACTGTCGTTTCACTTTGTTTATTTGAGCTGTTCTTGACATAATATGGACTTGGTCTTTTACCAAATAGGGCTATCTTCTGTATAACCCCCTACCTTGTCACAACACAACTAATTGGCTCAAACGCATTAAGAAGGAAAGAAATTCCACAAATTAACTTTTAAGAAGGCACACCTGTTAATTGAAATGCATTCCAAGTGACTACCTCATGAAGCTGGTTGAGAGAATGCAAAGAGTGTGCAAAGCAGTCATCAAGGCAAAGGGTGGCTATTTAAAGAATCTCAAATATAAAATATATTTTGATTTGTTTAACACTTTTTTGGTTACTACAGGATTCAATATGTGTTATTTCATAGTTTTGATGTCTTCACTATTATTATACAATGTAGAAAATTTGTGACCAAAGCATACATTGGAGAAAATAATAATATTAATTAATTAATACATGTGGAAACACTGGACAGTTACTTTAAGGCATGTAAATACTGAGGCTTCATCATCATGGCGCAACATTTTGGAGTTTTCAGACAGAAATATGTTACGTAGAACTAACATGCAACGTTGGACAGCGTTTGGCAACTGAACGTGGCCCTGCACCACCACCACCACCACCTGTCTCTCTCTCCTCCCCCTCCAGGTAGATTTGGTGTAGGTGTGAAGGCTTATTTTGTGTTCCTGAGATATCTGGTTTACCTGAACCTGCTCCAGTGTCTGGTCATAGGAGGGACCATACTCACACCAACAGCAGTCTATGACAGCGATGGTGACAGAGGTGTGTGGGGAATACATTCCTGTCATGTGCCGGATTTATGCATTGTCGTGGCAAAATGTAATATATTTAGTTGACAGTAGCTCTGTGATGTGGTTGCAGGACTTCTGAGGTTTGAGGGCAATGACTCGGTTTTGGACTTCTTCGTTGGTTCGGTAAGTGTGTGTGTGTGTGTAGGTGTGTGTGTGTGTGTGTGTATTTGTGTTCAGCAGTGGAGGCTGCTGAGGGGAGGACGGGTCATGATATTGGCTGGAACAAAGTGAATGGAATGGCATCAAACCATGTGTTTGATGTATTTGATACCGTTCCACTAATTCCTCTCCAGCCATTACCACGAGCCCGTCCTCCCCAATTAAGGTGTCACCAACCTCCTGTGGTGTACAGTGTATGTGATTTAACCCTCCTTCTCCCTCTCTCCTCTCCCTCCTTCCTTCCCTCCCTCCCTCCCTCCCACCTCCAGGGTTTTCTAGAACGTTCTCCAATGTTCTATGGGTTCTATGCATGTAGTTCTCTGGACCTGCAGTGTCTGAACACGCCCCTCCTCTTCCTCCTCGGAACCCTCACCGTCCTCATCCTCAGTCTGGTCATGGTGGTCCGCAGGTCAGACACACACACATGTTGTTTCACTATCCTTGTGGGGAACAAACAATTGATTGCCATTCAAAATCCTATTTTCCCTAACCCCAAACTCCTAACCTAATCCTTAACCTAACCTTAACCATAAACCCCTAACCCCTAAGCCTAAAATAGCTTTGTTCCTTGTGGGGACCGGCAAAATGTACCGACTTGTCCGAATTTTTCTTGTTTTACTATCCTTGTGAGGACACACACTCACACACACACACATGCCTATTCTAATTCAATGCTTTTACATTTGTAGGGAGCAGTGAACGAGTGCACACTTCAGGGGGAAGGAGAGATTATTGGGACGCACACAAGGATACGCTGTTAAAGATGTGTCCACAGGGAGGACACAATAGTGGCTTTTTTTAACATTTTCATCACCTCTTTTAAACAGGACGGTTGTAGGCTACAAGCACACGTGGTTGCTAGGCAACCACTACAACATCCACATGAGCTACAAGGTGTTCTGTGGGTGGGACTTCTGTATCCATGATCCCGAGGCCGCCGCCCACAAACTCAGCTTCATCAGGAACGAACTGAAGGTTCGGGGTGGTAGTCTGCCTGCCCTTTTCAACTCTCTCTCTCTCTCTCACTCTCTCACTCTCTCTCTCTCTCTCTCTCTCTCTCTCTCTCTCTCTCTCTCTCTCTGTCTCTCCATTATGATTGTTCTGCAGCCGTTCCTCTATCTCTGTGGACTGGCAACTCTTTAACTTCCAACACCTACAAAGGTTCTTCCTCTTCATTCTCTCTCCTTCTTTACCTTTATATTTGACACTCGTTGAACTTTCTGTTCTATTCCTTTCTCTTTGTGTCCCTCCCCTCCCCCCTCCCTCTCCTCCACCCTTCCCCTCCTTCTCCATCCCCCCTCCCTCTCCTTCTCCTATCCCTCCCTCTCCCACCTCCTCTCCTCTCCCTCCCTCTACTCTCACCCTCCCTCTACTTCTCCCCCTCCCTCCGCAGTTGTACCTAGAAGAGGAAAGGTTCCAGCAGCGCGAGGCCAGGAGGACGTTGGGTCAGTGGGCACACCTCTACTCCCTGCGAGGGCTGCTTCACTTCCTGGTCCTGGTTCTACTGGGCGGAGCCTTCTGTCTCATCTACTATGCCACCTTGGCCTCACAGGCTGAGAGGGTGAGAAATGTGTGTGTGTGTGCGTGTGCATGTATTAGTTAGTTACAGTGGGGAGAACAAGTATTTGATACACTGCCGATTTTGCAGGTTTTCCTACTTACAAAGCATGTAGAGGTCTGTAATTTTTATCATAGGTACACTTCAACTGTGAGAGACGGAATCTAAAACAAAAATCCAGAAAATCACATTGTATGATTTTTAAGTAATTAATTTGCATTTTATTGCATGACATAAGTATTTGATACATCAGAAAAGCAGAACTTAATATTTGGTACAGAAACCTTTGTTTGCAATTACAGAGATCATACGTTTCCTGTAGGTCTTGACCAGGTTTGCACACACTGCAGCAGGGATTTTGGCTCACTCCTCCATGCAGACCTTCTCCAGATCCTTCAGGTTTCAGGGCTGTTGCTGGGCAATACGGACTTTCAGCTCCCTCCAAAGATGTTCTATTGGGTTCAGGTCTGGAGACTGGCTAGGCCACTCCAGGACCTTGAGATGCTTCTTACGGAGCCACTCCTTAGTTGCCCTGGCTGTGTGTTTTGGGTCGTTGTCATGCGGGAAGACCCAGCCTTGACCCATCTTCAATGCTTTTACTGAGGGAAGGAGGTTGTTGGCCTAGATCTCGCGATACATGGCCCCATCCATCCTCCCCTTAATACAGTGCAGTCGTCCTGTCCCCTTTGCAGAAAAGCATCCCCAAATAATGATGTTTCCACCTCCATGCTTCACGGTTGGGATGGTGTTCTTGGGGTTGTACTCATCCTTCTTCTTCCTCCAAACACGGCGAGTGGAGTTTAGACCAAAAAGCTCTATTTTTGTCTCATCAGACCACATGACCTTCTCCCATTCCTCCTCTGGATTATCCAGATGGTCATTGGCAAACTTCAGACGGGCCTGGACATGCGCTGACTTGAGCAGGGGGACCTTGCGTGCGCTGCAGGATTTTAATCCATGATGGCGTAGTGTGTTACTAATGGTTTTCTTTGTGACTGTGGTCCCAGCTCTCTTCAGGTCATTGACCAGGTCCTGCCGTGTAGTTCTGGGCTGATCCCTCACCTTCCTCATGATCATTGATGCCCCACGAGGTGAGATCTTGCATGGAGCCCCAGACCGAGGGTGATTGACCGTCATCTTGAACTTCTTCCATTTTCTAATAATTGCGCCAACAGTTGTTGCCTTCTCACCAAGCTGCTTGCCTATTGTCCTGTAGCCCATCCCAGCCTTGTGCAGGTCTACAATTTTATCCCTGATGTCCTTACACAGCTCTCTGGTCTTGGCCATTGTGGAGAGGTTGGAGTCTGTTTGATTGAGTGTGTGGACAGGTGTCTTTTATACAGGTAACGAGTTCATACAGGTAATGAGTGGAGAACAGGGGGGGCTTCTTAAAGAAAAACTAACAGGTCTGTGAGAGCCGGAATTCTTACTGGTTGGTAGGTGATCAAATACTTCTGTCATGCAATAAAATGCAAATTAATTACTTAAAAATCATACAATGTGATTTTCTGGATTTTTGTTTTAGATTCCGTCTCTCACAGTTGAAGTGTACCAATGATAAAAATTACAGACCTCTACATGCTTTGTAAGTAGGAAAACCTGCAAAATCGGCAGTGTATCAAATACTTGTTCTCCCCACTGTATTAATTTAGTTAGTCAATTTATCATGTTCATTATTTTGGCATCCTTTTTCCTTCTCTCCCCCTCTCCCTCCCTCCTGCTCAACTTCCCTCCCCCTCTCCCTCCCTCCCCCCTCCCCATCTCTCTCCCTCCTGCTCAACTTCCCTCCCCATCTCTCTCCCTCCCCCCTCCCTCCTGCTCAACTTCCCTCCCCCCTCCCCGTCTCTCTTCCCCTCCCTCCCCCTCCCCGTCTCTCTCCCCGTCTCTCCCCCCTCTCTTTCTCATGCCTGCTCCCCCTCTCTCAGAGTGTAGACTATTTGATCATCAGGGTGCTTCTCCATTACCTTCCTCCCATCGTCATCACCCTAGTCAACTTCTTCCTGCCTCACGTCTTCCGCCATATCGCTTCCTTCGAGGATCACTCCCTCACCACCCAGGTCAATGCTACCATCGTCAGGTAGGAGCAGAAATGTCCCATCTTTATTGGTACACCAATATCATCATCATCATCATCAATACATAAATATTGATAATCACTGAAGTTCTCTCTTCATCATCTTAATTCTTCAACTTCCTCCTCCTCCTCTTCCTCTTCCTGCTCCCAGGAGTATTTTCCTGAAGTTGGCCAGTCTGGGGATGTATCTCTTCTTCCTCTTCAGAAACAGAGAACAGGAAGTGAGTCATAACGACTAACCATTGTTGACAACTACAGATCATATTGACCTTTGGCACTAAATATACTTCATATACAGTAAATGGACTTCATATACAGTAAATGGACTTCATATACAGTAAATGGACTTAATACTCTGTGTGTCCTCAGTGTTGGGAGAATCAGTTTGGTAAAGAGATGTACAAGCTCTCTGTGTTCGATTTCCTCGCCTGTTTCTGCAACACCTTCTTCATCGCCTATCCTAGAAAGTAAGTTTATGTTCTGCTTTCTGAAGGAATATTTCTGATGAAAACGTATTTGGCCCAATGGAACAGAGCACTTGTAGGCTTGTGGAACCCTCGCTTTCACCTGTCCAATCATCTCAGATCAGTTCATACTGTAGTGAATTTTGTGGGTTGCCCCGACTGGGACTTGAAGCCGGGTCCAGCAACTGTCAACTCAATAACTTAGCTGTCACGTCAAGAGATCCAAACTTCTTGACAAGGTTGCCAGGTGTTGGGTTGCCAGGTGTTGGGTTGCTACAACAAGGGAGGAAGAAAGGATATGTGTTTTGGATGTTTTCTAACAGTATCCTTCATCTTATTGTCCCTCCATCCCTCCTCACAGGTGGTTGGTGGAAAGGTACCCATCGTCTTGGCTGGCGCGGTTGTCGGGGAAACAACATTTCCTGATCCCGTTCAATGTTCTAGACCTGGTGTACAGTCAGACGGTCACCTGGGTAGGACTGTTCTATTGTCCCCTGCTGCCATACATAGGGATTGTCAAACTGGTGGCCATCTTTTACATTAAGAAGGTGAGCGTTGTTGTTGTTAACATAAGTCTTTCTCTCAACATATTACTGCCTATCATCTCTCACTGTTTCATTTCTCCCTTCTGCCTTGCTCTCTCTCTCCCCCTCCTCCCCCTCCCAGTTGACAGTACTCCAGTGCTGTGTTCCGGCCCAGAGAATGTTCCGTGCCTCCAGTTCTTCAGTTCTGTTCCACTTCATGTTACTACTGGGTCTCATCATGGCAGCCATCACCCTTGGAAGTAACCTCCAACAGTAAGACCTCACTACTCTCTCCTCTCCTCTTTCACTCCTGTTTCTCTCTACTAGAATCACCCTCCACCAGTAAGACCTCACTACTCTCTCCTCTCCTCTTTCACTCCTGTTTCTCTCTACTAGAATCACCCTCCACCAGTAAGACCTCACTACTCTCTCCTCTCCTCTTTCACTCCTGTTTCTCTCTACTAGAATCACCCTCCAACAGTAAGACCTCACTACTCTCTCCTCTCCTCTTTCACTCCTGTTTCTCTCTACTAGAATCACCCTCCACCAGTAATTATGAAAGAAAATAAAAAAAAAGATCCTAAATTACTTCTCTGGTTCCTTGAATCTGATTCCTCTCAAGGTTTTGTCGTGACGTGACTTTCGTTAATCTGATGACTGTTGTTGGTGCTGTCATCTTCAGGACAGGAATACCGGCTTACTTAACGGAGGAATAAACACACATGTTCATCGTTGGTGTTTCAACCAGAACGCGGGAAAATGCCCTTTCTTTATTTTCGCACATGCGCAGTTGTACATCTCTCATAGGGCATAACTGTACCAGTGTAAGAACACAATTTATAACATATTAGTCTATATGTTAACACCCCCACTTGCTCTTATACTGTACAAGTCGTATTCAACCTAACTATCAACACATTTAGCTTACAGTTATACATCTCACAAATGTCAGTTTACATTCCAAACATATAACCCAATAATTTTTCATTTTTGAACTTCGTTACAGGTTTAGTCAAAACATCTGCAACCATGTCTGCCGTTGGACAATATTCAATACTTATTTTGCCATCACTGAGCGCAGATCGAATGAAATGATATCTGATGTCAACATGTTTACATCTCTGACGACATACTGGGTTCTTTGACAGAGCAATTGCACCTTGGTTATCTTCAAAGATTGTTACTGGTGCATATTGGCACTCACTATCCATCTGGCCCAATAACTGTACAAGGTACAAACTTTCTTGTGTAGTAGCAGCCAGTGCCATGTACTCTGCTTCACATGTAGATAAAGCTACTGTTGGCTGCTTCTTAGACCTCCATGAAATAACAGGTCCACATTTAGTTAAACTAAAACAATACCCTGTTATGCTTCGTCTGTCACTTTGATCTGCTGCCCAATCAGCATCACTATATGCTACGAGGTTGAGTTTTTCCACCCCCTTTTTGTAACACAACTCCTGATTCATTGTCCCCTTCAAGTACCTCAACACATGTTTAGCTGTTATCCAGTGTTGCTCTTTTGGTTCTGATAGGTATTGTGACAGCTTGCTGACAATCCAACTGATATCCGGTCTTGTACATGTCATAACATATATCAAGCTGCCTATCACTTCACGATACCTTTTTGAATCAATAGGTTCACCATCACCATCAAAGTTTGTTTTTTGTTCACATGGTGTTGACCTTGTTTTACAGTCTGACATACCAAACCTTTCCAGTATCTTGGTTATGTACCTTGTTTGGCTCATCTTTATTTTCCCTTCACTTTGTGTAAAATCAATGCCTAGGAAATGTCTAAGCCTCCCAAGATCTTTCATCTTAAATTTTTCACTTAACATTTCTTTTACACTTGTGAGTGAGTCACTATCACTAGCAGCGATAATTAGATCATCGACCCAAATTATCAAAATGATCCTTTCTGTTGCAGTTTGTTTGTTGTAAACACAGTGATCAGCTGGGTTCTGTGTAAAACCATTTTCACTAAGGTGATCATGCAACATTTTGTTCCAGTTCCTTCCAGTGGTGTAGTGGTCCCTGGAGAAGTGGGTATACTCTCAGTATTCACCTTTTTTTTTTTTAAGTAGTCCAGAAAAAAGCCCTGTTTTAGAAACAGTGACATGTAAGACTATGATTTAGTTTACCCAAAAATATGTAATTTCTACTTGCACACTATTATAAAATGATCATGACTTGATTAGGAGCAGTTTGTAGTTACTACTGGTCACAAGAGCAGCCTGGATGAATGTAAAATGTATTTATCATGAGGCAAACAGGAAATGGTGTTTCGATTATTTTTTGCACATTTATTTAAATAAAATACTTCAAATCTGAAGGTGACAATGCATCCTTGTTCATATTGCTATATGCTTTGTTTTGAACATGTTCATTTACCGGTAAATCATTCAACAAAATATGTTACAACAATATTTAGTTAACAATTAACAAAAATATATGCATTAACAACACATCAACAGTGATATACTCTCTCAACCCAGCACTGGGTTTCTGACCTTGCTCATACTACAGTATATTCCAGACAAATTTGCTTTCTGCAGGAGCTTTCACACTGCACTGTCTAGAACGCACCGAAGAGGCAGCACGATGGCTCTTCAACCAGGTCCTTGTATATTTTCTAGGATCAAACTTGGAAGTTGGTGGGCCGTTGATATTAATCATCATCAAGTTTGATATGTTTGAGATCAGAAGGACAGCCCTCTTGTCTGAGCTTATATTGTTCATAAGGCTAAAATTCCTCTCACACTCTGCTGTACCGACAGGGAATGTTTTCATACAGTTCATAAGTGGTTTTAGGTCCTTGGGCTCACTACTGGGCTCTTCCAGTAGGTCCCGCATCCCATTCAGTGCTTGGTCTGTGCACAAGTTAAATCGCTTGCACAGTCGCTTAACTTGTTCTTCACCATGGCGGATGCTGGGCTTTGATGGCCACTTACTCTGATCAAGGATGCTGAGGTCCATGATGGTCTCATCTTCAAAAGACAAGCGTTTCTCCAGATTGTTCACAAGGCTTTGTAAGAACTGGCCTGGATTGATAGACTTCAGCTTTGCATTTGTTTTCAGGGCTATAGACCGATACTCCCCAGTCTGTTTTGCTTCTAAAGCCTCACTATATTTCTCACCTGGACTCTCTTTGAATGACTGGATCACTCTGATTGAGCGTTTCAGCAGATGCTCTGCTCTGAGGAGCGTTATAGAACGAGACTGAAGCTCCTGTGACAGGAGACTTAGTTCATGGAGAGTGTCGTACATGAGGCCAAGGTCACAAATGAATTCTGGACTTTGAACACGGTCTAACAAACCTCTGTACATCTGCCTCTCTTTGGTGGACCTCATCTCATCACTGCAAGCATTTTTAAAGTGCTGCACAAGAGCTCCCAGGGATGTCCAAACAGCACGAACAGTCCGAAAGCTACTGGCCACCCAGCGTACATCCAAGATTCTGCCAATGCGAAGAAGTTGTGAGCCTACTTCAGCTGCTGCATTAACAAGTTCACGTTCATTTTTGTTTGACACACTATACAGAGAGTATAGCTTCTGGATAAAAGTTTTAAAGTGATTGACAGAGTTTACCTCATCAACTGCATCTGACACAGCAAGTTCAAGTCTATGGTTCATGCAGTGCCATACAAAAAGCTTTGGGAATCTCAAAGTCAGTCTGGTTGCTACTCCTGACTTCTTTCCTAGCATGACACTGGCTCCATCAGATACAAATGTTACCCAGTTTTCATGAAGCCACTCTTCTGTAAAGCCAGCATTAGTTAAACAGGTGAGTAACGCCTGTAATATGCCATCTGCTCTCTGATTTTCCAGTTCAACAAGTTCCAGGAATATGAACTCAGGGCTTTCTTCTTGAATTGATGCTTTAATAGAAACTGTCATGACAGCTTTGTGACTTAAAGAAGATGCCTCGTCAATTAGGACAGCTAACTTACTGGATGATGCTATAATGCTACTGATGATTTTGCTCTGCATCTCACTAGCAACATGTTGTATTATTTGTGTTGCACTGTAACGTGAATGAAGTATTGAGCCCATTTTTACACCATTCAGTTCCTGCAGCTCAATGAGGCTCTCATGGTCAGAAAAGGGTCGGTTCTTTTTGGCCAGATGGTAGGCTGTTCGAAACACAGCTTCAGTTTCCTTCATGTAGGACTCAGTCATAGTCTCCACTGCATTCTCAATGGCAGCTTCTTTCTGTTGCTCTGCCACCTTCACAGCCTGAGTGTGGGCCTTGGACAACGCATGTTTCCTCACCTTATTTCTCAAGATTGACAAACTTGTTGTTCTACTTCCCTGGCCAGACACTTGAATTTCAAAGTTCATCCATTCTCTTGAGAGCGATACACCTTGTCCTTGCTCCTTGTCGATCCCAATGGAGTTCACACTGCTACAGACCAGACATCCTGCGAAGCATAAACAAACAATGTAACTACTCCTGTATCCACAGCTGTACGTGTGCATGGTCCTTTACACACACACACACACACACACACACACACACACACACAAAGTTATCTGTGCCCACTGTTTCAGAAGTTACCCAAACTAGCAATCTACCTAAACTTACCCAATTTTTTGTTTTTGGATCCCAACCAGGGGTTCTTGGATTTGAAGTCTTCTGTTTGTTTAGCACTCCACAGGTCTGGCCAGTCATTATTGATGTCTACAGACAACAACAAAACTAATTATGCATCTCCCTGTCTCTCTCTCTCTCACACACTTACACACACACACACACACACACACACACACTACTGTGATCACAATAGTCATCAGCAAGACATGGGTCCCCCTCTTTACATTAACAATCTGCATAACCAAGTGGAAATATTTTCAGCAAGTGAAGCTGAAGCATACAGGAGATTAGTGAGTGAAATACTTGGGAGAGTTTATTTAACAAAAAAACAACAAATTTAACACAAAATGTTATATAACAGTAGCATTGTAAAAAACAAACATGGATACAGACAAAATAAATAGAAGGGCAATAAAATAAATAACATCACACAGAAATTCAAAATGAGGCTTAATCTGTCAAAATCACCTTTTGTTACAGTGTGAGGCTTCACTTTTCAATAAACTGGAGATGCAATTTACTGCCTGTGTGTTCTGACCTGGTGGTGGTAGACTGGATCCTTCTCTATGCTCACACTGACTTGCCTGGCTAGCTCCCGGTTGAGAGCTGCCAGGGCTGCTGGTTTTAGGGGTGGGGTCTGCCTGGGCCTGATCTGGGCCTGATTTGTGCCTCTTTACAAAAAAGTCTGCAATATCTCCCTTCCTTTTCATGGTTACCTGTCCCTATACAAAATAAGACAGCCTGATTAGACCTCAATATTGTTTTAGGCTGAATCTTAAACTATTTGTCCCCATTCTTGTGTTTTAACTTACTTAAAAATCAACTACCAGCTTAGCTACTATGCAATTAAACTAGATCATATAGGTTAGTTAGGGCTAAGTAACTTGGCTAATGTTATAATTTAGGGCTTAGTAACTTGGCTAACGTTATAATTTAGACCTTTACAATAATAAACAAGCTTCATAAACATTGAGATAATCAGTTTCATCAGTCTGGTATGAAATTCTTATGAACTGGGTTGATTAAACACTTACTGAAAACCAACAATGCCCCGGTTTCCCCACATTATCCCAATCTACGTAGCTAGCTTCATAACGTTAGCCGACTCGCACTAACTATTGGCGGCAACATCTCTTCTCCTCTAAATGTGCAGTCACTGGCAATTTGCCAGTAGTTTAAAATAATGATTCATTTGGAAACCACCTTAAAACTTACCTCAGAATGATGTCTTCCATCAACTGGGGTGGCACACCGCCGCTTGTGTCCTTTCTTCATCCGTTGTTTGGTCTGCTCAGCTGCCGTTATCGTAGTCAAGTGGCACCGGCACCTGAGTTTTTTTTTTTTTTCACTGGCACCTGAGGTATTAGCGATATTTTCCTCGGCATGACCCGCCCTACTCTGCCTCTGATTGGCTCATCAGTCCTCATGCCTAAAGTTAACCAATCTAATCAGTGAAAGCAGCGAGTACCAGCCAATTAGAGGCAGAGGAGGGTGGGTCATGGCTTCACTATCCCCGAGGAAGAAAATAGGCAATCTGACTCACAGATATTACTGAATGATGCGCATCAGGGGGGATTTAGAAGTGGGTATACGCAATGCTGACTGAAAAATAAGTAGGTATACGCCGTATACCAGCGTATACCCTGGACTACACCTCTGGTTCCTTCCTGACTGTTTCAGGCCGTACAGTGACTTGTTCAGTTTGCAGACTAGTTGCTCACCTGTATCTGACCTGACTTCAAAACCCTCTGGTTGCTCCATGTACACTTCACAGTCAATAGGAGCATGTAGATATGCTGTTTTGACATCCATCTGATGTAACTCTAAGTCATACTGAGCTGCTAGCTGCATCAAACAACGTACTGATGTCATATTTGCAGTTAGAGAAAAAGTCTCCTTATAGTCTATTCCTGCCACTTGACTATATCCCTTTGCAACATATCTTGCCTTGTATGTCTCAGTCTCATCTGAATTGTTTTTGACCGCATAGACCCACCTGCCCCCCACTGCATTTTTACCCTCTGGCAGTGTGGTCAATGTGAATGTATCATTTTCCCTAAGGGAATCCATCTCCTCCTTCATAGCAGTAGCCCAAATCTCTGATTTTGGTGAAATCATTGCTTCTTTGAAGGTTTGTGGTGCATTGCACATTACTCTGTAGCAGTAGTCAACACTAGGTGGTATCTGGTCATCACACTTCACTTTACAGTCATAGTCTTTTAAGTACTGGGGCTTCTTCCTCTCTCTGTCTGGATAGCGTGGACTCTGACTATCTGAAGTCTCCATTTGCACATCTTGTGTCTCTTCGGAATTTTGATCTGCCATCTTGGCTTTTGGCATGGGGGATTGAAATCTCTCCCCATGAAGATCATCACTCATTTCCAAATCTGTCTGAGTTTGGCGTTCGACTACACCTTTTGTAACGAACTTGACTAATCTGTTTTTAAGAACTTTTCCAGTGTCTGGGTAGTAGACTAGGTATGCTGGACTATTTTTATCATACCCGACAAAAATACCCTTTTCACATCTTGAGTCCAACTTTTTCTTGTTCTGTCTGTTGCATAGCAAACAGATCCAAATTCTTTCATCTTTGAAAGATCAGGCTTTCTCCCAGTAAACATGTAGTGTGGAGTCTGTCCTACACGCTTATTGTAACACCTATTGCGAATTACTGCATCAGTCATTACAGCATATGTCCACAATTTCTTTGGTAGGTTGCTCTCAAGTAGCATGCATCTTGCCATTTCAAACAGTGTTCTCCAATTTCTCTCAGCGGTCCCATTTTGATGGGGTGAGTAAGGGGCTGAAGTTTCATGTCTTATGGCATTCTTACTGAGCAGTGACTGGAACTCTTTGGCTGTGTACTCTGTGCCATTATCTGACCTGACACACTTTATTTTTCCATAAGGGGCCACATCAGCAATAAACTTCTCAGTAGCTTTTACAGTATCACTTTTTGCTTTTAGGAAATACACAAAAACTGCCCCTGAATAATCATCCGTAAATGCTAGAGTATATCTGAACCCATCTTTCGCCTCTGGCTCAATAGGGCCAGCCAAATCAGTGCACAAGCTCAAGAGCTGCTTTTGCCTTTTCATCAGGCTCTCTGTTTCTGCTCTGAACAAATGTTCCCTGTGTGCAGATTTCACAGTTGAGGGTAGATTTGTCAATCTTACCTGTGATTTTCATTCCCTCTGTCACATTTTCTAACTTTGACACATCCTCAAAATTACAGTGGCCAAGAATTTTGTGCCATGTGTGAATATCATAGCACCCATGACATCCATCATCATTTTCATCACTTACAGTGTTAAGATAGTAAAGTCTATCGTACTCCTCGATGTCAAAAGTAGTACCGTTCTTGTGGATGAGCTTGTTACACCCCTGTCGAAAGTTGACTGAAGCTCCGTTGGCTGTCGCTGCTTTAACAGAGAAAATGTCCTGTGGAAACGACGGCACGTACAGCGCCTTCGTCAGCGTTGTTTTCACCCGACGACCCGTGTTGTCTCTCAGGTAAACCTCCGCTGCACCTCTCCTCTCCGCGACACCATTCGTTCTTGTTCCGTCAGCCAGCTCCACGGAATGTTTTTCCGGTTTGAAAGTCTCGTCAAACTCCTTAAACTTCCCGATGTCTGTGACTATATGTGACGTTGCTCCCGTATCAACCATCAGCCCTTTTTGTTTCAGTCCACGAACCTGACAGTCACTTATTTTGAATGCAAATGTGTGGCCTTCAGCATCTGTTGCTTGTTTCACATTGTCTCTTCTTTTTCGTCTGCAATTTGCGTCAGTATGAGTGGAGCGCTTGCAAAAACTACACCACTGTCTCCGTTCTCTGTGCTCTCCAGTAACGGTACATTCCCGGGCCTTGTGCCCTTTCTGGCCACAGTTGAAGCAGGTTATCTCGGTCCCTTTATCTCTTCCTCTTGGCCAGCTAACTTTAATGTTACTTGCCTTCATCGCGTTGTCGTCAGTGGAAATGGCGCTAAACTTCTCGGTGCTTTCATAGCTCCTCAACTTGGTTTTGAACTTGCCATAAGTTGTCGGCTCGTCACTCTGCGTTATGTGGATGGCAAACGGCTTAAATGATTCGGGCAAACCTTTCAGAATCATTGCAATCAACAGCCCGTCACTTAAAGTCTCTTCAGCATTCCTCAGTGCTGTAATAGCCGTCTCAGCACGAATGATATAATCCGTAACACTTTCGTCACTGGCTTTCTGAAGAGAAGTTAGCTCAGTGTAGAGGCTAATCACACGTGGCTTCCCTTTACCTGCATAATGTTCCCTCAATATCTTCAACGCTTTTCTCCCATCATCTGCTGCTTCTCTCATTATCAGGGAAAGACTTATCATCCAAAACCTGTATCAATTCGGCGTAGGCTTCTTCATTTTTCTCTCCGTCTTCTTCATCTTCATCCACGCTCAATATGGTGGCCTTTAGCCCTAGCAAACGCAAGTGTCCCAAAAACTTCGTCTCCCATAACTCGTAGTTTTTTTCATCTCCGTCGAAACATAATCTATTCCATCGGCTTCCATGTTCCCTCCTGGGCCCATAACCTGTTGGTGCTGTCATCTTCAGGACAGGAATACCGGTTTACTTAACGGAGGAATAAACACACATGTTCATCGTTGGTGTTTCAACCAGAACGCGGGAAAATGCCCTTTCTTTATTTTCGCACATGCGCAGTTGTACATCTCTCATAGGGCATAACTGTACCAGTGTAAGAACACAATTTATAACATATTAGTCTATATGTTAACAACTGTTATTTATTCAATCAACTAACTATGTTTAATTGTAACCCGATTAAATGAATCATGTAACAATTACCTCATTAGAAATTTGGGGCACCATGGAATAAGTTGTTTATAGAGTTACCATCTCCCGAATTAAACTCTGAGAAGATATATGTTATATATCGATAACAGTCACTTATTAATCATTACCTCATATCAGTCTCATTCTGAACGTCGCAGACTTCTTGAATCCGCAAGAACCCCAGCCTTTTCTGATTATTCAGTTCTACACAAATGTATTTAATTATTTATTTACTAACTAACTAAATAATAACACAGAATACACATACACACTTACATGAGACAGAAGTCCCTAGTGGACTGAAAAGATATGACATCTTATTACACAAAGATGGAGAAGGGGGTGGGGATGGTGAGAGATAGAGAAAGGGATATTTATCGTGGATACATTCTATAACTATTCTCACTTTAATCAAGCACACGAACCACCGCCCGTTCGGGATAAGAAAATAATGAATGCATTTACGTGTTGAATACCTTCGTTCGTTGTCTATGTCGGTCAGGACAAAGCCCTCTCGGGAAGTTGTTTATGTGAGCTCACCCGGGGTGTAAGGCTCTGATTGTCCACCAGAGGTCACAATGTCCTTCTTCTTAGTTTTGGTCTTGTAGTGGCGTGTCCCACCTTGTGTCTTTAGTCAAAGTTCTAGATCTCTTTACATGCACAGCTGCAGACTGTCAATGTTTTGGTCTGGTGAGTTTTTCTTCACCTCGTGTTGAGTTTCAGAGTTTCCAACCATTTCAACGTGTAGCCATGGCTTCACGTCTGCATATGTTAATTCTTAGCAAGTCCTTTTTTATTTTTTATTTATTTATTTCACCTTTATTTAACCAGGTAAGCCAGTTGAGAACAGGTTCTCATTTACAACTGCGACCTGGCCAAGATAAAGCAAAGCAGTGCAATAAAAACAACACAGAGTTACATATGGGGTAAAAAAACATAAAGTCAAAAATACAACAGAATATATATATACAGTGTGTGCAAATGTAGCAAGTTATGGAGGTAAGGCAATAAATAGGCTATAGTGCAAAATAATTACAATAGTATTAACACTGGAATGCTAGATGTGCAAGAGATTATGTGCAAATAGAGATACTGGGGTGCAAAAGAGCAAAATAAATAACAATATAGGGATGAGGTAGTTGGGTGGGCTAATTTCAGATGGGCTGTGTACAGGTGCAGTGATCGGTAAGGTGCTCTGACAACTGATGCTTAAAGTTATTGAGGGAGATAAGAGTCTCCAGCTTCAGAGATTTTTGCAATTCGTTCCAGTCATTGGCAGCAGAGAACTGGAAGGAATGACGGCCAAAGGAGGTGTTGGCTTTGGGAATGACCAGTGAGATATACCTGCTGGAGCGCAGACTACGGGTGGGTGCTGCTATGGTGACCAATGAGCTAAGATAAGGCGGGGATTTGCCTAGCAGTGATTTATAGATGGCCTGGAGCCAGTGGGTTTGACGACGAACATGTAGTGAGGACCAGCCAACAAGAGCGTACAGGTCACAGTGGTGGGTAGTGTATGGGGCTTTGGAGACAAAACGGATGGCACTGTGATAGACTACATCCAATTTGCTGAGTAGAGTGTTGGAGGCTATTTTGTAAATGACATCGCCGAAGTCAAGGATCGGTAGGATAGTCAGTTTTACGAGGGCATGTTTGGCAGCATGAGTGAAGGAGGCTTTGTTGCGAAATAGGAAGCCGATTCTAGATTTAACTTTGGATTGGAGATTCTTTATGTGAGTCTGGAAGTTGAGTTTACAGTCTAACCAGACACCTAGGTATTTGTAGTTGTCCACATACTCTAGGTCAGACCCGTCGAGAGTGGTGATTCTAGTCGGGTGGGCGGGTGCCAGCAGCGTTCGATTGAAAAGCATGCATTTAGTTTTACTAGTGTTTAAGAGCAGTTGGAGGCTACTGAAGGATTGTTGTATGGCATTGAAGCTCGTTTGGAGGTTTGTTAACACAGTGTCCAATGAAGGGCCAGATGTATACAAAATGGTGTCGTCTGCGTAGAGGTGGATCTGAGAGTCACCAGCAGCAAGAGCGACATCATTGATATACACGGAGAAAAGTGTCGGCCCAAGAATTGAACCCTGTGGCACCCCCATAGAGACTGCCATAGGTCCAGACAACAGGCCCTCCGATTTGACACACTGAACTCTATCTGAGAAGTAGTTGGTGAACCAGGCGAGGCAGTCATTTGAGAAACCAAGGCTATTTAGTCTGCCAATAAGAATGCGGTGGTTGACAGAGTCGAAAGCCTTGGCCAGGTCGATGAAGACGGCTGCACAGTACTGTCTATTATCAATCGCGGTTATAATATCGTTTAGGACCTTGAGCGTGGCTGAAGTGCACCCATGACCAGCTCGGAAACCGGATTGCATAGCGGAGAAGGTACGGTGGTATTAGAAATGGTCGGTGATCTGTTTGTTAACTTGGCTTTCAAATACTTTCGAAAGGCAGGGCAGGATGGATATAGGTCTGTAGCAGTTTGGATCTAGAGTGTCACCCCCTTTGAAGAGGGGGATGACCGCGGCAGCTTTCCAATCTCTGGGGATCTCAGACGTTATGAAAGAGAGGTTGAACAGACTAGTAATAGGGGTTGCGACAATTTCGGCGGCTAGTTTTAGAAAGAAAGGGTCCAGATTGTCTAGCCCAGCTGATTTGTAGGGGTCCAGATTTTGCAGCGCTTTCAAAACATCAGCTGTCTGAATTTGTGTGAAGGAGAAGCGGGGGGGGCATGGGCAAGTTGCAGCAGAGGGTGCAGAGTTGGTGGCCGGGGTAGTGGTAGCCAGATGGAAAGCATGGCCAGCTGTAGCAAAATGCTTGTTGAAATTCTCGATTATTGTAGATTTATCGGTGGTGATAGTGTTTCCTAGCCTCAGTGCAGTGGGCAGCTGGGAGGAAGTGCTCTTATTCTCCATGGACTTTACAGTGTCCCAAAACTTTTTGGAGTTAGTGCTACAGGATGCAAATTTCTGTTTGAAAAAGTTAGCCTTTGCTTTCCTGACTGCTTGTGTATATTGGTTCCTAACTTCCCTTTTAAGCACTCTGGTCGAAAAGGGCGGTTCCATCACACTGACACGCTCTTCTGACCTCATTCGGGGCGTGGCTTAGTTAATGTGCAACGGACATGAAATGCCATTATTATCTCATTAGAAAACCAAAATCACATTCCTATCTTAACAAAAATAGTTTCATCGTTCTTCATATTGTATTAACATCATATTGGATGGAAACTTGACAGCTAGAATGTGTTTCCTTTCTAAGTTACAGTATTTGGCTCATACAGTTTTTAATAACATCACAAAATGAAAATAATAATAAATAATAATAAAGCAATATGACATGATTATTCTTTAGGTCCCCACTGACCATTCCAAACATCCGGATGTTAGAAATATTGTTCCAATGTTCACTTTTTTGGACAAAAAAGTTTTGGCGGCAAAAGTATTCTGGAGACAAAGCACGTCTTTCCCAATACTGTGGAGGAAAGGGAGAGATTCCCCTCCTGCTTAATTAAGGTGTCAAAACCGGCCCAGCCCCACTTCCTATTCTGTGGGTAAGAGGGTCTGGTTGTTGTCAGCTATTTACCAAGCTGATCTGAGGCCTTTGATCCTCACCCAGGAGAGTCATGACAGCTTCTTCCTATCCGCAAAGCACTGTACTTGTTCTCTCCTCTATTTGCCCCTTCTCTTCTTTCCCCCCCCAGGTTTCCCCCCTCCCCCAGCTGTGGTCCGTTCGTGGGCAGCGCTACAGTGTTTAATGTAACAGCTGTGTGTGTGGACAGTCTGCCAGGACTGGCCCAGTCCACCCTGAGATACCTGTCCTCAGAGGCCTTCATTCTGCCTCTGATACTGGCTCAGATGTAGGTGATATAGATCATACACACACACATACACATAAACACACGTACACACACACACACCAGCCTGCCACCCAATGCTACTGGCTCAGATGTGCAGTAGGTGATGTAGAACCTGACTCCTCTCATAGATTCTGTTTCTTACAGATCATAGAAATATAATAAATAGAACATAGCACGTTCTTGTTGCCATGGATGTAAATGTTACAGATCGTATATCATGTTACCCTTTTCCCCAGTGTTGTCCTGACCACCTTTGAGTCACGGAGGAGAGCAAATGGAAACGCCATTGAGAGACTGAAGGACATGCTGGTGATGGTAGGTTACCCACCGATAACAGTATTAGTTAACCCTAACCCAGCTGCTGATAATAATAAATAATAATATGCCATTTAGCAGACACTTTTATCCAAAGCGACTTACAGTCATGTGCGCATACATGTTTACGTATGGGTGGTCCCGGGGATCGAACCCACTACCCTGGCGTTACAAGCGCCATGCTCTACCAATTGAGCTACAGAGGACCTGATGGTAGGTTTGTGTCTTCATAGTAAGAAAGTTCAAATAGTGCAATACATCTTGAGGCTTAAAACATTAATTCTCTCTCTCTCTCTCTCTCTCTTTTTTTGTTTCGCTCCCTCAGTGCACCTCAGATAAGCATTTTCTGCTGAAGCAGCACACTCTCTCACTCAGACGCCAGAAGAAAACCTTCAAGGCCCCCACCACTGTTTCAGGCACGAAAGAGGGCAGCCCTACCACCAAGAAGGACCCCTCAGCAGGCATCGGAGAGGACAGCCATATCACTCAACTGAAGGACCCCTCTGCACAGCCTACAGGAGATGACAGCCCATCATAGAGATAGAGGACTCAACCCAAAATTCAGTTTTAGCATGGGCAGCGCCATTCAGGACTTTCATCATTTTGAAGTAGTCAACTGTGTGGAACTTTCTATGGGTTAAGGAAGGATCACATGATTCCATCCAGGTCATCAGGAGGGATCAGCCAAATAATTATACTTGTGAGGAAACATTCCATAACTGCAGGTAGCTGTAAATCGCCAACATGTCTTTATACCTGTTCAAACAACACACCCCAGGTGGCAGTATGCACCCTTTCAGTTTGTTTACCAACTCATAGAAGTAGTAGTAGAAGAAAATTAACTACTTCGAAAATGGAGATGGCCTCAATGGTGCTGCCCATGCTCTCACAGACGCCATATTGGGACAGATACAATGTTGTGTTCTCGAACTATCTCTATGCAGCCCATAGAGTTAGAAATAGAGGCCACCCTCTATCTTTGCGCCAAATGCACCCTCTATCCAACTCTATGGAACTGACAGCTGAATGGCACCCTATTCCATATTTAGCTCTCAAAAGTAGTAGTAGATGTGACCTTTGAGCTTTTTGTCACTCCCTAACATTCAGGGTTTATTGCTTTGGGCTGTACCTACAGTGGGGAAAAAAACTATTTAGTCAGCCACCAATTGTGCAAGTTCTCCCACTTAAAAAGATGAGAGAGGCCTTTAATTTTCATCATAGGTACACGTCAACTATGACAGACAAAATGAGAAAAAATCCAGAAAATCACATTGTAGGATTTTTAATGAATTTATTTGCAAATTATGGTGGAAAATAAGTATTTGGTCAATAACAAAAGTTTCTCAATACTTTGTTATATACCCTTTGTTGGCAATGACACAGGTCAAACGTTTTCTGTAAGTCTTCACAAGGTTTTCACACACTGTTGCTGGTATTTTGGCCCATTCCTCCATGCAGATCTCCTCTAGAGCAGTGATGTTTTGGGGCTGTCGCTGGGCAACACAGACTTTCAACTCCCTCCAAAGATTTTCTATGGGGTTGAGATCTGGAGACTGGCTAGGCCACTCCAGGACCTTGAAATGCTTCTTACGAAGCCACTCCTTCGTTGCCCGGGCGGTGTGTTTGGGATCATTGTCATGCTGAAAGATCCAGCCACGTTTCATCTTCAATGCCCTTGCTGATGGAAGGAGGTTTTCACTCAAAATCTCACGATACATGGCCCCATTCATTCTTTCCTTTACACGGATCAGTCGTCCTGGTCCCTTTGCAGAAAAACAGCCCCAAAGCATGATGTTTCCACCCCCATACTTCACAGTAGGTATGGTGTTCTTTGGATGCAACTCAGCATTCTTTGTCCTCCAAACACGACGAGTTGAGTTTTTACCAAAAAGTTCTATTTTGGTTTCATCTGACATTCTCCCAATCCTCTTCTGGATCATCCAAATGCACTCTAGCAAACTTCAGACGGGCCTGGACATGTACTGGCTTAAGCAGGGGGACACGTCTGGCACTGCAGGATTTGAGTCCCTGGCGGCGTAGTGTGTTACTGATGGTAGGCTTTGTTACTTTGGTCCCAGCTCTCTGCAGGTCATTCACTAGGTCCCCCCGTGTGGTTCTGGGATTTTTGCTCACCGTTCTTGTGATCATTTTGACCCCACGGGGTGAGATCTTGTGTGGAGCCCCAGATCGAGGGAGATTATCAGTGGTCTTGTATGTCTTCCATTTCCTAATAATTGCTCCCACAGTTGATTTCTTCAAACCAAGCTGCTTACCTATTGCAGATTCAGTCTTCCCAGCCTGGTGCAGGTCTATAATTTTGTTTCTGGTGTCCTTTGACAGCTCTTTGGTCTTGGCCATAGTGGAGTTTGGAGTGTGACTGTTTGAGGTTGTGGACAGGTGTCTTTTATACTGATAACAAGTTCAAACAGGTGCCATTAATACAGGTAACGAGTGGAGGACAGAGGAGCCTCTTAAAGAAGAAGTTACAGGTCTGTGAGAGCCAGAAATCTTGCTTGTTTGTAGGTGACCAAATACTTATTTTCCACCATAATTTTCAAATAAATTCATAAAAAATCCTACAATGTGATCTTCTGGAGAATTTTTTTTCTCAATTTGTCTGTCATAGTTGACGTGTACCTATGATGAAAATTACAGGCCTCTCTCATCTTTTTAAGTGGGAGAACTTGCACAATTGGTGGCTGACTAAATACTTTTTTCCCCCACTGTATGTGTGCTATTAGGACAGGAAAGTGATTATTTGTAAATTGTCAATATATTTAGCTGTTTTTTATGGTGCTGATTGCATGTCTGTAATACATTATAATTATGTTAAAAAATAGAAAGATGTGTTTCAATTATTTATATTAGATTTCTCCACTGAAAATTAAAATATTGAAGTCTAGCATAACCACTAGGTACACATCAGGTAAGCAAATACACACGCAGATATGGTAAAACATTTAATTACCTATAAAGTATACGAACAATAAAACAACTTCTTAAAAACAAAAAGAGACATTAAAATAACGTACTGTTTCAGTGGTTGATCTTCTACGACCATTTCCTTTTTGAATGAACTAATCAGATCGCCCGATACTAAGCGGTGGACTCCTCCTACAGAGACAGTAAACATAGGATGCATCCCAACAGACACTCTATTCTCTACAGAGTGCACTACTTTTGGCCAGCGCCCTAGAAAGTTGTGTACTATCTAGGGAAGAGTGCCATTTTGGAAGCAGAGAGACAAAACTTATCACGAAATTATACCCTGACCACCAATTAACATAAAAACATAACAAAATCGTACAAAATAATTGTTATATATCAGAAATGGAAAGAAATAACCTATTTGTTCACAGTTGGTATGAAAGGGCTGTTGACAAAAGACCAGTTTATACAATAAAACATCTAAAGTAATAAAACAATCATACTATTTACAATTAAAAAATAAAAATCCTATATTTCACAGAATTAACCCTGCTTAACAATGACACTGTTTTAACCCTTTGTGCAATGTTGGCAGCTTATTGGCATTTGATCTGTTCCCTATTCAAAGTTGTAAAAAAAAGTGCTTTCTGTTCTGTGTCCCTACAAGCACACCGTATCCCAGTCTCGTTTCCTCACCTCTTCACTCCTACATCCTTTCTCATGACCAGGGGTTCCAATCCAAGTTTTTTTTTTAAAGGACAAACATCCTTGGCTGAAACTATTGAGCTTGATAAAGCATTATTTTGTTTTGTGACAGTGACATGTCCTTTCATTTCATATGAAGAATAAACAGTAAGGTGTAGCCTATGGCTTGGCCATAGTAAATTCATATAAACTCAGTGGTATTTTCCTATGTAGCCTAGTTACAGTAAGGTGTAACCTAGTTACAATAAGGTGTAGCCTAGTTACAGTAAAATGTAGCCTAGTTACAGTAAAATGTAGCCTAGTTACAGTAAAATGTAGCCTATGGCTTGGCCATAGTAAGTTCACATAAAGACTGTGGTCTTTCCCTATGAGGTGTAGCCTGTTATTGGAAGAGGGAAATCCTGCTTTGTCCCATTCCCAATCCTATTCCCAATCCTTACAAGGACCAGATTCCTGGGAAAGAGTGTGGATCCTATTAGAATCCTGTTTTGGCCTATGTGGGATTTGTTATTGTAAAGAAGTAAATTCCTTTATAGTCCCAGTCCCAATCCCAACCCAGATTCCTGGGAAAGAGTGTACATCCTATGAGAATAGTTTTCCAGTTTAAGAATTACTTAACAACTCTTCCCAGAGGCAGTAGAGGAGAGGTATATCCAGTTTTGTTCCATCCAGGACATTTCCCAAAGGATATTCAGAGATCTTCCGAGATATGCCCTCCACTGAGATAGGAGAGAAGTAGTGGGAATGCTAGCCGTTGGAATCCTGGGAAGAAGACAGGAGAAAGAGTGTTGTCAGAAATGTGAGCCAGAAGAAATTGGGAACAAAATAATGCATGCATGCATGCACACACACACACACACACACACACACACACTCCCTCTCTTTTTTTATTTATCACACACACACACACACACACACACACACACTCCCTCTCTTTTTTTATTTATCTCACACACACACCTGACTGGCCTGACTGGTGAGTCTGCGAGGAGAGAAGGGTGGTTTCTGCTGGTGGATGGCCTGGAGACGAGTGATCAGGAACTTCTTATCCTCCCCCTCCTAGAGAGAGAATGAACAGGTTACCAGGCAACAACCATGTAGCTGGCAATTAACACACTATACACAGTGTTAGAACAGGTTACCAGGCAACAACCATGTAGCTGGCAATTAACACATTATACACAGTATTAGAACAGGTTACCAGGCAACAACCATGTAGCTGGCAATTAACACATTATACACAGTGTTAGAACAGGTTACCAGGCAACAACCATGTAGCTGGCAATTAACACATTATACACAGTGTTAGAACAGGTTACCAGGCAACAACCATGTAGCTGGCAATTAACACATTATACACAGTGTTAGAATCCTTTATGTCAAGTTAAGTGCTTGTATACACAGTGTTGAACGTACATTTTCTACATTGACATTTTAGTCATTTAGCAGACACTCTTATCCAGAGCAGCTTACAGTTAATGCATTCATCTTAAGATAGCTAGGTGGGACAACCACATGTCACAGTAAGTAAATTTTTTTCTCTCAATAAAGTAGCTATCAGCAAAGTCTCTATCTGGGATTATTTAAGATACTCTTTGAAGAGGTAGGGTTTCAGATGTTTTCTAAAGGTAAATATTTATTACAGTGTTATTATGACATTAGTATTGTAATAAAAGGAGGTGTATGTTTTCTATCTGTATAACACTGTTATAAAGGGTTAAGTCACATTAGTTGAGACATTACGTTTTCTATCTGCTCCTGCAGTAGACTGATGATCTTCCTCTGTCCATCCACCACCTGGGTGTTGAAGTAAATCACTACCCTGAGAGAGACAAAGAGAGAGTGTATGAAAACACACAAAATCACAATAACTTTCTATTATACAGAGATACTGACAGAAATGGAAATGATCAAAACATCCTGAAGGAACTTAGTTTGTGTCAAATCCCTCACAGAATCATCCCACTCACAGGAAGACACCAGGAACAGAAACAGAGGGTTCTCCACGATGTAGCTGTGAGCCCAGGCTAGCCAGGAAAGGTGTCTGTCTGTGTCTGTGTGTGTCTGTCTGTCTGTGTGTGTGTGTGTGTGTGTGTGTGTGTGTGTGTGTGTGTGTACCACTCACAGGAAGATCCCAGCAGCCAGGAACAGAAACAGAGGGTTCTCCACGATGTAGCTGTGAGCCCAGGCTAGCCAGGCCAGGTTAGGGTTGTGTCTCCCCAACTCCTTCACCCACAGCTTCCCTGACTCGAACATAGTGGACAGGCTACGGAACGGACCGCATGACTCAGACGGACGGATACTGGAGGGAGAGGAGGGGAGGAAGGTATATAGATATTATAGTATATCAATGTGAATACTGTATATTGCAGGTATATGTGTGTTTGAATTTGCTAATGTGTGTTCAATATGTTCAGTGAGTGTGTTCAATATGTTCAGTGAGTGTGTTACTGACATCAGAGTGTGGTACTGACACCAGTCCATCTCCCTACCTCCACATAGTGTAGGTAACACACACGGCAGCCCCCAGGAATGAAGGGAAGCAGAGGAGTGTGATGAAGATGGTGGTCATCTGACTGGCTCTATAGGGCTTCCTAGGGGACTGGCAGTTCATCATTACACTAGTCTGGTGGGGGGGAGAATACTGTCAGAGAACCGTTTGATCAAGGTACAGAGTCAAGACAAGGTTCAAGGTCAGTTGACGTTCAGTTGTAGTTCCATAGTAAGTAGTCTACATAGTCCAGTTACCAGGATGATCATGGCACAGTGATCAAAACAGAGGTTTATGTACCTTCTTCATGTAGAAGAGAAGCAGTAGTTTGATGATCTGTACAGCAGGAAGCAGAGGAGTGAACAACACCCCCAACCTACACAACACAGACAACATCACTACAACACCCCCAACCTACACAACACAGACATGTTACAACATCACTACAACACCCCCAACATGATACAACATCACTACAACATCCCCAACCTACACAACACATACATGATACAACATCACTACAACACCCCCAACCTACACAACACATACATGATACAACATCACTACAACACCCCCAACCTACACAACAGACATGATACAACATCACTACAACCCCCCCAACCTACACAACACAGACATGATACAACATCACTACAACACCCCCAACCTACACAACAGACATTATACAACATCACTACAACACCCCCAACCTCCACAACACAGACATGATACAACATCACTACAACACCCCCAACCTACACAACAGACATTATACAACATCACTACAACACCCCCACCCTCCACAACACAGACATGATACAACATCACTACAACACCCCCAACCTCCACAACAAAGACATGATACAACATCACTACAACACCCCCAACCTACACAACAGACATTATACAACATCACTACAACACCCCCAACCTCCACAACAAAGACATGATACAACATCACTACAACACCCCGAACCTCCACAACACAGACATGATACAACATCACTACAACACCCCCAACCTCCACAACACAGACATGATACAACATCACCCCAACCTCCACAACACAGACATGATACAACATCACTACAACACCCCCAACCTACACACAGACATGATACAACATCACTACAACACCCCCAACCTCCACAACACATACATGATACAACATCACTACAACACCCCCAACCTACACAACAGACATGATACAACATCACTACAACACCCCCAACCTCCACAACACAGACATGATACAACATCACCCCAACCTCCACAACACAGACATCATACAACACCACTACAACACCCCAACCTCCACAACACAGACATGATACAACATCACCCCAACCTCCACAACACAGACATGATACAACATCACTACAACACCCCCAACCTACACAACAGACATTATACAACATCACTACAACACCCCCACCCTCCACAACACAGACATGATACAACATCACTACAACACCCCCAACCTCCACAACACAGACATGATACAACATCACTACAACACCCCGAACCTCCACAACACAGACATGATACAACATCACCCCAACCTCCACAACACAGACATGATACAACATCACTACAACACCCCCAACCTACACACAGACATGATACAACATCACTACAACACCCCCCAACCTCCACAACACATACATGATACAACATCACTACAACACCCCCAACCTACACAACAGACATTATACAACATCACTACAACACCCCCAACCTCCACAACACAGACATGATACAACATCACCCCCCAACCTCCACAACACAGACATCATACAACACCACTCCAACACCCCCAACCTCCACAACACAGACATGATACAACATCACCCCAACCTCCACAACACAGACATGATACAACATCACTACAACACCCCCAACCTACACACAGACATGATACAACATCACTACAACACCCCCCAACCTCCACAACACATACATGATACAACATCACTACAACACCCCCAACCTACACAACAGACATGATACAACATCACTACAACACCCCCAACCTCCACAACACAGACATGATACAACATCACCCCAACCTCCACAACACAGACATCATACAACACCACTACAACACCCCCAACCTCCACAACACAGACATGATACAACATCACCCCAACCTCCACAACACAGACATGATACAACATCACTACAACACCCACAAGCCTACACAACAGACATGATACAACATCACTACAACACCCCCAACCTCCACAACACAGACATGATACAACATCACTACAACCCCCCCAACACAGACATGATACAACATCACTACAACCCCCCAACCTACACAACACAGACATGATACAACATCACTACAACCCCCCAACCTCCACAACACATACATGATACAACATCACTACAACACATACATGATACAACATTCTACAACACCCCCAACCTACACAACAGACATGATACAACATCACTACAACCCCCCAACCTCCACAACACATACATGATACAACATCACTACAACACCCCCAACCTACACAACACATACATGATACAACATCACTACACCACCCCCAAACTACACAACAGACATGATACAACATCACTACAACCCCCCAACCTCCTCAACACAGACATGATACAACATCACTACAACCCCCAACCTCCACAACACATACATGATACAACATCACTACACCACCCCCAAACTACACAACAGACTTGATACAACATCACTACAACACCCCCAACCTACACACAGACATGATACAACATCACTACAACACCCCCAACCTCCACAACACAGACATGATACAACATCACCCCAACCTCCACAACACAGACATCATACAACACCACTACAACACCCCCAACCTCCACAACACAGACATGATACAACATCACCCCAACCTCCACAACACAGACATGATACAACATCACTACAACACCCCCAACCTACACACAGACATGATACAACATCACTACAACACCCCCAACCTCCACAACACATACATGATACAACATCACTACAACACCCCCAACCTACACAACAGACATGATACAACATCACTACAACACCCCCAACCTCCACAACACAGACATGATACAACATCACCCCAACCTCCACAACACAGACATCATACAACACCACTACAACACCCCCAACCTCCACAACACAGACATGATACAACATCACCCCCAACCTCCACAACACAGACATGATACAACATCACTACAACACCCACAAACCTACACAACAGACATGATACAACATCACTACAACACCCCCAACCTCCACAACACAGACATTATACAACATCACTACAACCCCCCAACACAGACATGATACAACATCACTACAACCCCCCCAACCTACACAACACAGACATGATACAACATCACTACAACCCCCAACCTCCACAACACATACATGATACAACATCACTACAACACATACATGATACAACATTCTACAACACCCCCAACCTACACAACAGACATGATACAACATCACTACAACCCCCCAACCTCCACAACACATACATGATACAACATCACTACAACACCCCCAACCTACACAACACATACATGATACAACATCACTACACCACCCCCAAACTACACAACAGACATGATACAACATCACTACAACCCCCCAACCTCCTCAACACAGACATGATACAACATCACTACAACCCCCCAACCTCCACAACACATACATGATACAACATCACTACACCACCCCCAAACTACACAACAGACTTGATACAACATCACTACAACACCCCCAACCTACACACAGACATGATACAACATCACTACAACACCCCCACCCTCCACAACACAGACATGATACAACATCACTACAACACCCCCAACATACACAACACAGACATGATACAACATCACTACAACACCCCGAACCTCCACAACACAGACATGATACAACATCACCCCAACCTCCACAACACAGACATGATACAACATCACTACAACACCCCCAACCTACACACAGACATGATACAACATCACTACAACACCCCCAACCTCCACAACACATACATGATACAACATCACTACAACACCCCCAACCTACACAACAGACATGATACAACATCACTACAACACCCCCAACCTCCACAACACAGACATGATACAACATCACCCCAACCTCCACAACACAGACATCATACAACACCACTACAACACCCCCAACCTCCACAACACAGACATGATACAACATCACCCCAACCTCCACAACACAGACATGATACAACATCACTACAACACCCCCAACCTACACACAGACATGATACAACATCACTACAACACCCCCAACCTCCACAACACATACATGATACAACATCACCCCAACCTCCACAACACAGACATCATACAACACCACTACAACACCCCCCAACCTCCACAACACAGACATGATACAACATCACCCCAACCTCCACAACACAGACATGATACAACATCACTACAACACCCACAAACCTACACAACAGACATGATACAACATCACTACAACACCCCCAACCTCCACAACAGACATGATACAACATCACTACAACACAGACATGATACAACATCACTAGAACACCCCAACCTACACAACACAGACATGATACAACATCACTACAACACCCCAACCTACACAACACAGACATGATACAACATCACTACAACACATACATGATACAACATTCTACAACACCCCCAACCTACACAACAGACATGATACAACATCACTACAACCCCCAACCTCCACAACACATACATGATACAACATCACTACAACACCCCCAACCTACACAGCACATACATGATACAACATCACTACACCACCCCCAAACTACACAACAGACATGATACAACATCACTACAACCCCCCAACCTCCTCAACACAGACATGATACAACATCACTACAACCCCCCCAACCTCCACAACACATACATGATACAACATCACTACACCACCCCCAAACTACACAACAGACTTGATACAACATCACTACAACACCCCCAACCTCCACAACACAGACATGATACAACATCACCCCAACCTCCACAACACAGACATGATACAACATCACTACAACACCCCCAACCTCCACAACACAGACATCATACAACATCACTACAACACCCCCAACCTCCACAACACAGACATGATACAACATCACCCCAACCTCCACAACACAGACATGATACAACATCACTACAACACCCCCAACCTACACAACATCACTACAACCCCCCAACCTCCACAACACAGACATGATACAACATCACTACAACCCCCCAACCTCCTCAACACAGACATGATACAACATCAATACAACCCCCCAACCTCCACAACACAGACATGATACAACATCACTACAACACCCCCAACCTACACAACAGACATGATACAACATCACTACAACACCCCCAACCTCCACAACACAGACATGATACATCACCCCAACCTCCACAACACAGACATCATACAACATCACTACAACACCCCCAACCTACACACAGACATGATACAACATCACTACAACACCCCCAACCTCCACAACACATACATGATACAACATCACTACAACACCCCCAACCTCCACAACACAGACATGATACAACATCACCCCAACCTCCACAACACAGACATGATACAACATCACTACAACCCCCCCAACCTACACACAGACATGATACAACATCACTACAACACCCCCAACCTCCACAACACATACATGATACAACATCACTACAACACCCCCAACCTACACAACAGACATGATACAACATCACTACAACACCCCCAACCTCCACAACACAGACATGATACAACATCACCCCAACCTCCACAACACAGACATGATACAACATCACTACAACCCCCCAACCTACACACAGACATGATACAACATCACTACAACACCCCCAACCTCCACAACACATACATGATACAACATCACTACAACACCCCCAACCTACACAACAGACATGATACAACATCACTACAACACCCCCACCCTCCACAACACAGACATGATACAACATCACTACAACACCCCCAACCTCCACAACACAGACATGATACAACATCACTACAACACCCCGAACCTCCACAACACAGACATGATACAACATCACCCCAACCTCCACAACACAGACATGATACAACATCACTACAACACCCCCCAACCTACACACAGACATGATACAACATCACTACAACACCCCCAACCTCCACAACACATACATGATACAACATCACTACAACACCCCCAACCTACACAACAGACATGATACAACATCACTACAACACCCCCAACCTCCACAACACAGACATGATACAACATCACCCCAACCTCCACAACACAGACATCATACAACACCACTACAACACCCCCAACCTCCACAACACAGACATGATACAACATCACCCCAACCTCCACAACACAGACATGATACAACATCACTACAACACCCCCAACCTACACACAGACATGATACAACATCACTACAACACCCCCAACCTCCACAACACATACATGATACAACATCACCCCAACCTCCACAACACAGACATCATACAACACCACTACAACACCCCCAACCTCCACAACACAGACATGATACAACATCACCCCAACCTCCACAACACAGACATGATACAACATCACTACAACACCCACAAACCTACACAACAGACATGATACAACATCACTACAACACCCCCAACCTCCACAACACAGACATGATACAACATCACTACAACCCCCCCAACACAGACATGATACAACATCACTACAACCCCCCAACCTACACAACACAGACATGATACAACATCACTACAACCCCCAACCTCCACAACACATACATGATACAACATCACTACAACACATACATGATACAACATTCTACAACACCCCCAACCTACACAACAGACATGATACAACATCACTACAACCCCCCAACCTCCTCAACACAGACATGATACAACATCACTACAACCCCCCAACCTCCACAACACATACATGATACAACATCACTACACCACCCCCAAACTACACAACAGACTTGATACAACATCACTACAACACCCCCAACCTCCACAACACAGACATGATACAACATCACCCCAACCTCCACAACACAGACATGATACAACATCACTACAACACCCCCAACCTCCACAACACAGACATCATACAACATCACTACAACACCCCCCAACCTCCACAACACAGACATGATACAACATCACCCCAACCTCCACAACACAGACATGATACAACATCACTACAACACCCCCAACCTACACAACATCACTACAACCCCCCAACCTCCACAACACAGACATGATACAACATCACTACAACCCCCCAACCTCCTCAACACAGACATGATACAACATCAATACAACCCCCCAACCTCCACAACACAGACATGATACAACATCACTACAACACCCCAAACCTACACAACAGACATGATACAACATCACTACAACACCCCCAACCTCCACAACACAGACATGATACATCACCCCAACCTCCACAACACAGACATCATACAACATCACTACAACACCCCCAACCTACACACAGACATGATACAACATCACTACAACACCCCCAACCTCCACAACACATACATGATACAACATCACTACAACACCCCCAACCTCCACAACACAGACATGATACAACATCACCCCAACCTCCACAACACAGACATGATACAACATCACTACAACCCCCCAACCTACACACAGACATGATACAACATCACTACAACACCCCCAACCTCCACAACACATACATGATACAACATCACTACAACACCCCCAACCTACACAACAGACATGATACAACATCACTACAACACCCCCAACCTCCACAACACAGACATGATACAACATCACCCCAACCTCCACAACACAGACATCATACAACACCACTACAACACCCCCAACCTCCACAACACAGACATGATACAACATCACCCCAACCTCCACAACACAGACATGATACAACATCACTACAACACCCACAAACCTACACAACAGACATGATACAACATCACTACAACACCCCCAACCTCCACAACACAGACATGATACAACATCACTACAACCCCCCCAACCTCCACAACACAGACATGATACAACATCACTACAACCCCCCCAACCTACACAACACAGACATGATACAACATCACTACAACCCCCCAAACTCCACAACACATACATGATACAACATCACTACAACACATACATGATACAACATTCTACAACACCCCCAACCTACACAACAGACATGATACAACATCACTACAACCCCCCAACCTCCACAACACATACATGATACAACATCACTACAACACCCCCAACCTACACAACACATACATGATACAACATCACTACACCACCCCCAAACTACACAACAGACATGATACAACATCACTACAACACCCCCAACCTCCACAACACAGACATGATACAACATCACCCCAACCTACACAACAGACATGATACAACATCACTACAACCCCCCAACCTCCTCAACACAGACATGATACAACATCACTACAACCCCCCAACCTCCACAACACATACATGATACAACATCACTACACCACCCCCAAACTACACAACAGACTTGATACAACATCACTACAACACCTCCAACCTCCACAACACAGACATGATACAACATCACCCCAACCTCCACAACACAGACATGAAACAACATCACTACAACACCCCCAACCTCCACAACACAGACATCATACAACATCACTACAACACCCCCAACCTCCACAACACAGACATGATACAACATCACCCCAACCTCCACAACACAGACATGATACATCACTACAACACCCCCAACCTACACAACATCACTACAACCCCCCAACCTCCACAACACAGACATGATACAACATCACTACAACCCCCCAACCTCCTCAACACAGACATGATACAACATCAATACAACCCCCCAACCTCCACAACACAGACATGATACAACATCACTACAACACCCCCAACCTACACAACAGACATGTATACAACATCACTACAACACCCCCAACCTCCACAACACAGACATGATACATCACCCCAACCTCCACAACACAGACATCATACAACATCACTACAACACCCCCAACCTACACACAGACATGATACAACATCACTACAACACCCCCAACCTCCACAACACATACATGATACAACATCACTACAACACCCCCAACCTCCACAACACAGACATGATACAACATCACCCCAACCTCCACAACACAGACATGATACAACATCACTACAACACCCCCAACCTACACACAGACATCATACAACATCACTACAACACCCCCAAACTCCACAACACAGACATCATACAACATCACTACAACACCCCCAACCTCCACAACACATACATGATACAACATCACTACAACACCCCCAACCTCCACAACACAGACATGATACAACATCACTACAACACAGACATGATACAACATCACTACAACACCCCCAACCTCCACAACACAGACATGATACAACATCACTACAACACAGACATGATACAACATCACTACAACCCCCAACCTCCACAACAGACATGATACAACATCACTACAACACCCCCAACCTCCACAACAGACATGATACAACATCACTACAACACCCCCAACCTCCACAACACATACATGATACAACATCACTACAACCCCCCCAACCTACACAACACAGACAACATCACTACAACACCCCCAACCTACACAACACAGACATCATACAACATCACTACAACACACCCAACATCACTACAACCCCCCAACCTCCACAACACATACATGATACAACATCACTACAACCCCCCAACCCCCACAACACAGACATGATACAACATCACTACAACACCCCCAACCTCCACAACACAGACATCATACAACATCACTACAACACCCCCAACCTCTACAACACAGAAATGATACAACATCACCCCAACCTCCACAACACAGACATGATACAACATCACTACAACACCCCCAACCTACACACAGACATCATACAACATCACTACAACACCCCCAACCTCCACAACACAGACATGATACAACATCACTACAACACCCCCAACCTACACAACAGACATGATACAACATCACTACATCACCCCAACCTCCACAACACAGACATGATACAACATCACTACAACACCCCCAACCTCCACAACACAGACAACATCACTACAACACCCCCAACCTACACAACAGACATGATACAACATCACTACAACACCCCCAACCTCCACAACACATACATGATACAACATCACTACAACACCCCCAACCTACACAACACAGACATCATACAACATCACTACAACACCCCCAACCTACACAACATCACTACAACCCCCCCAACCTCCACAACACAGACATGATACAACATCACTACAACCCCCCAACCTCCACAACACATACATGATACAACATCACTACAACCCCCCCAACCTCCACAACAGACATGATACAACATCACTACAACACCCCCAACCTCCACAACACAGACATGATACAACATCACTACAACACCCCCAACCTCCACAACACAGACATGATACAACATCACTACAACACCCCCAACCTACACACAGACATCATACAACATCACTACAACACCCCCAACCTCCACAACACAGACATGATACAACATCACTACAACAACCCCAACCTCCAGACAATACAACATCACTACAACACCCCAACACAGACATGATACATCACTACAACACCCCAACCTCTACAACACAGACATGATACAACATCACCCCAACCTCCACAACACAGACATCATACAACATCACTACAACACCCCCAACCTCCACAACACAGACATGATACAACATCACTACAACACCCCCAACCTACACAACAGACATGATACAACATCACTACATCACCCCAACCTCCACAACACAGACATGATACAACATCACTACAACACCCCCAACCTCCACAACACAGACAACATCACTACAACACCCCCAACCTACACAACAGACATGATACAACATCACTACAACACCCCCAACATGATACAACATCACTACAACCCCACAACCTACACAACACAGACAACATCACTACAACACCCCCAACCTACACAACACAGACATCATACAACATCACTACAACACCCCCAACCTACACAACATCACTACAACACCCCCAACCTCCACAACACAGACATCATACAACATCACTACAACACCCCAACCTCCACAACACAGACATGATACAACATCACTACAACACCCCCAACCTCCACAACACAGACATGATACAACATCACTACAACACCCCCAACCTCCACAACACAGACATGATACAACATCACCCCAACCTCCACAACACAGACATGATACAACATCACTACAACACCCCCAACCTACACAGACATCATACAACATCACTACAACACCCCCAACCTCCACAACACAGACATGATACAACATCACTACAACAACCCCAACCTCCAGACAATACAACATCACTACAACACCCCAACACAGACATGATACATCACTACAACACCCCAACCTCCACAACACAGAGACTCAAGTGTACAAGGTTAGGTTTAGGGCCAGGGTTAGAGGTCATACCAGGCCAGGGTTAAGGCTAGGTGTAGGGTTAAGGTTAGGTTTAGGGCCAGGGTTAGAGGTCATACCAGGCCAGGGTTAAGGCTAGGTGTAGGGTTAAGGTTAGGTTTAGGGCCAGGGTTAGAGGTCATACCAGGCCAGGGTTAAGGCTAGGTGTATGGTTAAGGTTAGGTTTAGGGCCAGGGTTAGAGGTCATACCAGGCCAGGGTTAAGGCTAGGTGTAGGGTTAAGGTTAGGGCCAGGGTTAGAGGTCATACCAGGCCAGGGTTAAGGCTAGGTGTAGGGTTAAGGTTAGGGCCAGGGTTAGAGGTCATACCAGGCCAGGGTTAAGGCTAGGTGTAGGGTTAAGGTTAGGTTTAGGGCCAGGGTTAGAGGTCATACCAGGCCAGGGTTAAGGCTAGGTGTAGGGTTAAGGTTAGGTTTAGGGCCAGGGTTAGAGGTCATACCAGGCCAGGGTTAAGGCTAGGTGTATGGTTAAGGTTAGGTTTAGGGCCAGCGTTAGAGGTCATACCAGGCCAGGGTTAAGGCTAGGTGTAGGGTTAAGGTTAGGTTTAGGGCCAGGGTTAGAGGTCATACCAGGCCAGGGTTAAGGCTCAGTGTATGGTTAAGGTTAGGTTTAGGGCCAGGGTTAGAGGTCATACCAGGCCAGGGTTAAGGCTAGGTGTAGGGTTAAGGTTAGGTTTAGGGCCAGGGTTAGAGGTCATACCAGGCCAGGGTTAAGGCTAGGTGTATGGTTAAGGTTAGGTTTAGGGCCAGGGTTAGAGGTCATACCAGGCCAGGGTTAAGGCTAGGTGTAGGGTTAAGGTTAGGTTTAGGGTTAGAGGTCATACCAGGCCAGTGTCTGTCCGTAGATGAGTTCCAACACGTTCCTGGCGATGTCAAACACAGGCTTCCTTTTCCTCTTCAACACCCTCTGAGAAAACAACCTGCAGGAGAGAGAGAGAAGGAGAGAGGGAGAGAAGGAGAGAGAGAATAATAAGGGATAAAGGATTGAGAATGGGAAAGAAAGCGATAGAGACTGTATAATGCGTTGAAAGAGTTGCCGAGTTTATGAGCAAGAAAATATGAGGGAGAGAGAGAGAGAGAGCGAGAGCGAGAGACACAGAGCGCACAGACAGAGAGAGAGAGAGAGACACAGACAGAGAGCGAGAGAGAGAGAAAGAGAGAGAGCGAGAGAGACAGAGAGAGAGAGCGAGAGACACAGACAGAGAGCGAGAGAGAGAGAGAGAGCGAGACAGACAGAGTACCCACCTCCAGAGGAACTCTCCAAAGAAGGTGTCCAGTATGGTAAAGATGAAATCCATGAGGAGGAAGCGGTACAGCTCCTGTCCTACAAAACTCTCCCAGCACTGACAACAACAACACAAGAAACTACATCAACAACAACATCAATATTTACATTTGACAATTTATTCAGTTAGCAGACGCTCTTATCCAGAGCGACTTACAGTTAGTGAGTGCATACATTTTCATACTGGCCCCCCGTGGGAATCGAACCCCACAACCCTGGCGTTGCAAAGCGCCATGCTCTACCAACTGAGCTACACAGGACTATATATCAACATCATCATCAATATAAACAACATCAATATTAACCACATCAACAACATCAACAATATCAACATCATCAATATCAACAACATCCTCAATATCAACATCATCAATATCAACAACAACACAGGAGACACGAGTCATAACAGCAGCACAGATTTCATTTTGAGCAAAATAGTTCTGGACACTGTCGAGTAGATAATGCTGTAATTGGAACGTTGGGACAGAATCGGAATGCTGGAACGCAAATGTTCCTCTCACCTGCAGGCCGATGCTGTTGGGGTCAGAAGCGATCCGGCCCAGCCAATGGAAGCACAGCACTACGAGCACGCTCACTTTCAACATCAGGTTCCTCAAACACACAAATAGTAGATTTTTTAAATGTTTAGAACACACAGACAAACACACACACACTTCTGTCAACTAGCAAGACTCTTGATTTCCATAAACTCTCCATTAACTTCCCATTACGTCTGTAGGATGCACTTCCACCCCTCTACCTACAGATGGCGATGTATGTGCGTACGATGGGGGAGTCGTACTCCTCCATCCACACAAAAACGTCTAAATTAAGTTTGTGGACTGCAGTTCCACCCCTCTACCTGCTGATGGAGACGTATGTGTGTACGCTGGGCGAGTCGTACTCCTCCATCCAGGCAGTAGCGTTGAAGAGGCCAGGGAGCAGGAGGTTGATGAGAGACACTACGACTGGCAGGGCTAACAGACTGGCTTCCTTCAGGAGAGGGTCCTTAGTGGGAATACGAGATCTGTACTGGAGGTCCTAGAGAGGGAGGGAGGAGGAGAGGAAGAAGGTGTGAAGGTGGAAAATGAAAGTGGAGGATGAAAGCAATGTACAGGAGCTGAAAAAGTGTGTCTCTTACCTTGTGCATGTACTCAGAGAAGTAGTACAGAGCTAGAACACAGGCCACAGTACTGCCTATACAGATGAACCATGCCAGACCATGTACTGTCACACGTCCTATTCTCTGACACACTGTCTTCTGGACATGCTTCCGATTAGTCTCCTCCAACAACTCCTACAGAGAGAGAGAGACATGGTTACGATTAGTCTCCTCCAACAACTCCTACAGACAGAGAGAGAGAGACATGGTTACGATTAGTCTCCTCCAACAACTCCTACAGAGAGAGAGAGAGACATGGTTGCGATTAGTCTCCTCCAACAACTCCTACAGACAGAGAGAGAGAGACATGGTTACGATTAGTCTCCTCCAACAACTCCTACAGAGAGAGAGAGAGACATGGTTACGATTAGTCTCCTCCAACAACTCCTACAGAGAGAGAGAGACATGGTTACGATTAGTCTCCTCCAACAACTCCTACAGACAGAGAGAGAGAGACATGGTTACGATTATTCTCCTCCAACAACTCCTACAGAGAGAGAGAGAGACATGGTTACGATTAGTCTCCTCCAACAACTCCTACAGAGAGAGAGAGAGACATGGTTACGATTAGTCTCCTCCAACAACTCCTACAGAGAGAGAGAGAGAGACATGGTTACGATTAGTCTCCTCTAACAACTCCTACAGAGAGAGAGAGACATGGTTACGATTAGTCTCCTCTAACAACTCCTACAGAGAGAGAGAGACATGGTTACGATTAGTCTCCTCCAACAACTCCTACAGAGAGAGAGAGACATGGTTACGATTAGTCTCCTCCAACAACTCCTACAGAGAGAGAGAGACATGGTTACGATTAGTCTCCTCTAACAACTCCTACAGACAGAGAGAGAGAGAGAGACATGGTTACGATTAGTCTCCTCTATCAACTCCTACAGAGAGAGAGAGAGACATGGTTACGATTAGTCTCCTCCAACAACTCCTACAGAGAGAGAGAGACATGGTTACGATTAGTCTCCTCTATCAACTCCTACAGAGAGAGAGAGACATGGTTACGATTAGTCTCCTCCAACAACTCCTACAGAAAGAGAGAGACATGGTTACGATTAGTCTCCTCTATCAACTCCTACAGAGAGAGAGAGACATGGTTACAATTAGTCTCCTCTAACAACTCCTACAGAGAGAGAGAGAGACATGGTTACGATTAGTCTCCTCCAACAACTCCTACAGAGAGAGAGAGACATGCTTCCGATTAGTCTCCTCCAACAACTCCTACAGAGAGAGAGAGAGACATGGTTACGATTAGTCTCCTCCAACAACTCCTACAGAGAGAGAGCGAGAGAGACATGGTTACGATTAGTCTCCTCTAACAACTCCTACAGAGAGAGAGACATGGTTACGATTAGTCTCCTCTAACAACTCCTACAGAGAGAGAGAGAGACATGGTTACGATTAGTCTCCTCCAACAACTCCTACAGAGAGAGAGAGAGACATGGTTACGATTAGTCTCCTCCAACAACTCCTACAGAGAGAGAGAGAGAGAGACATGGTTACGATTAGTCTCCTCTAACAACTCCTACAGAGAGAGAGACATGGTTACGATTAGTCTCCTCTAACAACTCCTACAGAGAGAGAGAGACATGGTTACGATTAGTCTCCTCTAACAACTCCTACAGAGAGAGAGAGACATGGTTACGATTAGTCTCCTCTAACAACTCCTACAGAGAGAGAGAGAGACATGGTTACGATTAGTCTCCTCTAACAACTCCTACAGAGAGAGAGAGACATGGTTACGATTAGTCTCCTCCAACAACTCCTACAGAGAGAGAGAGAGACATGGTTACGATTAGTCTCCTCCAACAACTCCTACAGAGAGAGAGAGAGAGACATGGTTACGATTAGTCTCCTCCAACAACTCCTACAGAGAGAGAGAGAGAGAGACATGGTTACGATTAGTCTCCTCTATCAACTCCTACAGACAGAGAGAGAGACATGGTTACGATTAGTCTCCTCTAACAACTCCTACAGACAGAGAGAGAGACATGGTTACGATTAGTCTCCTCTAACAACTCCTACAGACAGAGAGAGAGAGAGACATGGTTACGATTAGTCTCCTCTAACAACTCCTACAGACAGAGAGAGAGAGAGAGACATGGTTACGATTAGTCTCCTCTAACAACTCCTACAGAGAGAGAGAGACATGGTTACGATTAGTCTCCTCTAACAACTCCTACAGAGAGAGAGAGACATGGTTACGATTAGTCTCCTCTAACAACTGATCATGATTAATTAGGCGAATTAGCATTTTCCTCTTCAAGTTTTTTGCAAAACAAAACAAATATCTTATGTCATCACATTCCTGACTGACTAACAACATTATTGCATGTGTGTGTATGTGTGTATGGGAGTGTATGGGAGTGTGTGGGAGTGTGTGGGAGTGTGTGTGTGTATGGGAGTGTGTGTGTGTGTGTGTGTGGGAGTGTGTGTGTGTGTATGGGAGTGTGTGTGTGTATGGGTGTGTGTGTGTGTATGGGAGTGTGTGTGTGTATGGGAGTGTGTGTGTGTGTATGGGAGTGTGTGTGTGTATGGGAGTGTGTGTGTGTGTGTGGGAGTGTGTGTGTATGGGAGTGTGTGTGTGTGTGGGAGTGTGTGTGTATGGGAGTGTGTGTGTGTATGGGAGTGTGTGTTGGATGTATAGGACGCTGTAAGGAGAATGTCCTTTGACAAATTAAAAGAAAACAAACTGGAGTAGCTCAATATTGACCTGGAAGTTCAAAAGGATACCGGACAAACACAAACTGTGTGTGTACGTGTCAAAGGAGCGTGCATCTGTACGTGTCCCTACCTTGAGTTGAGTGCAGATGTTTTCAGAGCGGAGTTTGACGGAGGTCTTCTTGATGACTTTAAAGTCCCAGGAAGTGAACACCTTCATCGCCAGGATACCATGAGACTTGTCTATACGGGAAACTCTGACCAAACGACTTGGACATGCTGGGGGGAGGACACACACACACCCCTTACTTTGTGAACTGTTAGTCCTGTCATTTAACATCTAAATACACTGAGTGCACAAAACATTAGGAACACCTGCTCTTTCCATGACAGACTGACCAGGTGAATCCAGGTGAAAACTATGATCCCTAATTGATGTCACTTGTTAAATCCACTTCAAATCAGTGTAGATGAAGGGGAGGAGACAGGTTAAAGAAGGGTTTTTAAGCCTTGGGACAATTGAGACATGGATTGTGTATGTGTGCCATTCAGAGGGTGAATGGACAAGACAAAAGATTGAAGTGCCTTCGAACAGGGTATGGTAGTAGGTGCCAGGTGCACCGGTTTGAGTGTGTCAAGAACTGCAACGCTGCTGGGTTTTTCACGCTCAACAGTTTCCCGTGTGTATCAAGCATGGCCCACCACCCAAAGGACATCCAGCCAATTTGACACAACTGTGGGAAGCATTGGAGTCAACATGGGCCAGCATCCCTGTGGAACGCTTTCAACACCTTGTAGAGTCCATAACCCTGACAAATTGAGGCTGTTCTGAGGGCAAAAGGGGGTGCAACTCAGTATTAGGAAGGTGTTCCTAATGTTTGGTATACTCAGTGTACACTGAAGTAGTCTCTCTCTCTCTGACGAAAGACAGAGACACCCCCCCCCCCACACACACACACACACACACACACACACACACACCTGTAGACGAGGATGATGCAGGTGATGAAGAAAGCCCCTCCTATGGTGAAGAAGTATGCCAGGGGCATGTTGTAGGACAGCTTCACTCCACAGTCTGTTTCCATTGTCCTTTTAGATGGAGAGTGACTGGGCTGCTGGTCCATACCGCTACTACTGATACTACAGTTCTTATACAGGGTAGAGTTACTATAGTAACCATAGTACATCACTGAGTCTGAGAAATAACCCTGGGGAGAGGGAGAGAGAGAGAGAGAGGAGAGGAGAGAGAGAGCGAGAGGAGGGAGAGAGTGAGACGGGGGACGGAGAGGGGGAGGTATGTTTGGTATGAGGATACCCCTCCAGTGAGCAGCCTGGAGGGGTGTAATGCCTGGTGCTGTTTGGGGGTATGGGACAGTATGTTTGGTATGAGGTGAATGTCTGGTTCTTACCCCTCCAGTGAGCAGCTCCAGCCCAGAGAAGGCTACGTGTCCCTGGGTTAACCTGGGGGGGTGTACTGCCTGGGGCAGGGCCAGGAACAAAACCGTGACCAGGAACAGGAAGATGTTGAAGAAGAGGAGGGTCTTGACGAACAGGAAGTAGGAGAGGACGCCGGTGCCGAAACGACCGCTCACCCTCTTCAGCGCCACCTGGGGAAGAGGAACAGAGATAGTGAGAAAGAACAGAGAGAGAGAGAGAGAGAGAGAGAGAGAGAGAGAGACTTACCTGCCACAGTTGTAGGGAGTGGAGGAAGGACAGACAGCTGTACCAGCTATGTCTCAGAGCCTAGAGGAGAGGAGAGGAGAGGAGAGGAGAGGAGAGGAGAGGAGAGGGTCAGTGTCAAGTACAGTAATGTTTGTGTCCACATACTAACCCATTGAGCAGAGAATTAGAATTATAGGAACACACACATTCTGTTTCCCCATGAACTAAAAAAGCCTCATAATAACTTAGTTGACATCTGAGAAACTCTGCTTTGACGTAATGAGTAGGGACTTGTCTAAGGGAAATTACTTCATGATTCACGCTCACAGGGGCATTAAGTGTTGGGCAAGAGGGCTATAACACCATCAGTAGATACTGATACACACAGCTACAGGAAACACCCACCAACATCACATTACTGTCACAAAGATCTGTCTGTCTATGTGTGTCTGTATGTGTGTCTGTCTGTGTGTGTGTCTGTGTGTCTGTCTGTGTGTCTGTCTGTCTGTGTGTGGCGAGCGCTGGGAGACTAGAGCTGTAAACCCCTGACTTGTACAGAAACTATGACAGACACGATGATTGCTGTCTAGACAGATCAGCTGATAAAATTAGTACCTCATTAGATGAGCGACTGTCCCACTACAGGAAGTAGAATGAGGTCACGGGGTGGTGACTCACGATGATGTAATACATGATAGTGGTGGCGTTCCTGCCTGACTACGTTGACAGACTCCTGCCAGATCTCACAAGGCCTGACTAGGTGTTGAACATATCAGATAGTAACCACATCATATGATACAGCAATCTGATGGCCAACTGCAGTCCATGATGTGGTGGCGCACAACCATTGGTTGATGCAATGCAACGCCTGAAATGTATCTGGGCAGGAACTGGACCAATGTAATATTTGAGCAGCGGATCTGACTGTGTTTGTCTGTGTGACTTACGTTGATGATGTTATACTTCAGCTGGCTACAGCAGGGGATCTGACTGTGTTTGTCTGTGTGACTTACGTTGATGATGTTATACTTCAGCTGGCTACAGCAGGGGATCTGACTGTGTTTGTCTGTGTGACTTACGTTGATGATGTTATACTTCAGCTGGCTACAGCAGGGGGATCTGACTGTGTTTGTCTGTGTGACTTACGTTGATGATGTTATACTTCAGCTGGCTACAGCAGGGGATCTGACTGTGTTTGTCTGTGTGACTTACGTTGATGATGTTATACTTCAGCTGGCTACAGCAGGGGATCTGACTGTGTTTGTCTGTGTGACTTACGTTGATGATGTTATACTTCAGCTGGCTACAGCAGGGGATCTGACTGTGTTTGTCTGTGTGACTTACGTTGATGATGTTATACTTCAGCTGGCTACAGCAGGGGATCTGACTGTGTTTGTCTGTGTGACTTACGTTGATGATGTTATACTTCAGCTGGCTACAGCAGGGGATCTGACTGTGTTTGTCTGTGTGACTTACGTTGATGATGTTATACTTCAGCTGGCTACAGCAGGGGATCTGACTGTGTTTGTCTGTGTGACTTACGTTGATGATGTTATACTTCAGCTGGCTACAGCAGGGGATCTGACTGTGTTTGTCTGTGTGACTTACGTTGATGATGTTATACTTCAGCTGGCTACAGCAGGGGATCTGACTGTGTTTGTCTGTGTGACTTACGTTGATGATGTTATACTTCAGCTGGCTACAGCAGGGGATCTGACTGTGTTTGTCTGTGTGACTTACGTTGATGATGTTATACTTCAGCTGGCTACAGCAGGGGATCTGACTGTGTTTGGAGCGTAGACCCTTCCTATCAGCCAACCTCCTGGAGAGAGAGAGATGGGGAGAGAGAGAGAGAGAGGAATGATGGGAGACAGAAGGATGGGGGAGAGAGAGAGGGACAGGGGGAGAGAGAGAGGGACGGGGGGAGAGAGAGGGATGGGGGTTACAAGATGATACACAAGTGAGTGACAGACAGAGGAATAGAGGATGAGACCATGACAACTATTGATAGAGCTGCAGAGAGGAGGAGGAGAGAGAGAGAATAATGAGAGGGAAGAGTCTGACAGAAAGAGAGTGATAGGATAAGAAAGAGAGAGAGAGAGGTGATAGAGGAGTGCAGATACCTTAGTTCACTCTTCTCTGCCACAGAGGGAGGCATGGCTCAGAGCATCAGAGAGATAGAGACAGCAGGATAGAGGGATGGAGAAAGAGAGAGAGAGGGGTGATAGAGGGATGGAGAAAGAGAGAGAGAGGGGTGATAGAGGGATGGAGAAAGAGAGAGAGAGGGGTGATAGAGGGATGGAGAAAGAGAGAGAGGGGTGATAGAGGGATGGAGAAAGAGAGAGAGAGGTGATAGAGGGATGGAGAAAGAGAGGGGTGATAGAGGGATGGAGAAAGAGAGAGAGAGGTGATAGAGGGATGGAGAAAGAGAGAGAGAGGGGTGATAGAGGGATGGAGAAAGAGAGAGAGAGGGGTGATAGAGGGATGGAGAAAGAGAGAGAGAGGGGTGATAGAGGGATGGAGAAAGAGAGAGAGAGGGGTGATAGAGGGATGGAGAAAGAGAGAGAGAGGGGTGATAGAGGGATGGAGAAAGAGAGAGAGAGGGGTGATAGAGGGATGGAGAAAGAGAGAGAGAGAGGGGTGATAGAGGGATGGAGAAAGAGAGAGAGAGGGGTGATAGAGGGATGGAGAAAGAGAGAGAGGTGATAGAGGGATGGAGAAAGAGAGAGAGAGAGGGGTGATAGAGGGATGGAGAAAGAGAGAGAGAGAGAGAGAGAGAGGTGATAGAGGAGTGTAGATACCTTAGTTCACTCTTCTCAGCCACAGACAGAGGCATGGCTCGCAGCATCCTGACCCGGTCACTCAGAGAGAGGTTCTGAAGGTTGTTGACCAGGTGGTCACGCTTACGCCCTGCAGCGCGCACGCAAAGACACACACACACAGATGGACAGATGCACGGACACACACACACATTAGTTATGCGTAGGTTATGACATCATTACAACAAAAATGTTGGTATTTCAGTGTGTGTGTGTGTAACGTTTACGCAAGTGACCTCACCCTCCCCTTCCACGCCTTCGGTCTCCACGCCTCCCGTCTCCACGCCGTAACCACGGATACTGGGTCGTGCGGAGCGGGAAAAGTCTTTTATGGAAGGTCTGCTCTGTCTGCGTCTCCTCAACTTCATGGTCTTGTTACAGTACTGAGAGATGATAGCACCTCGACTGCGACCTAGAGAGAGGAGAGAGAAAGTGAAGAGGTGTGTGTGTAGATGCATGATTCCTAAACTGTCTGATAGACGGACAGAACTCTACTTTGTGCCATGGTGTTTTTAGAGCCACTGTGTTAGATACAGTATCTGTTGATGGGTTGATAGTGGCTGACTGGCTGACTGACTGACTGACTGACTGGCTGACTGGCTGACTGGCTGACTGACTGGCTGACTGACTGGCTGGCTGACTGGCTGCTGGTGCACCTGCTAGAGGAACTAACAGTCACACGACAATGGCAGAAATAGTTTTGACTTCTGAAACTACCTCTCTCTCATGAAGTGTGAAAAGAAGAAATACTAGTTAGGTGTACATACAGCTGTCTTAAGACTGTAATAACAGTGTCGTAGAGGTTTCATAAGTGTGTCATAAGGGTGTCGTAGGGGTGACTTACCGATGGTGCGGCTGGGCATGGAGGAGAGGACTCTGAGGGTGGCGGAGGACCAGCGTTCCTCTATAAGGGGGTCTAACTGTCTCCCCTCCTCCCCCTCCTCCCCCCTCCCCTGGCCCCCACGCCATATCTCCCGACCAGGGCTGGACAGGTACGCTACACTGTCTGGAGATAGGAGAGTATGAGGTTTATGGAGGTATACACACACACACACACACACACATATAAAACTCACACCAGCAGACACCAACACATGAAGACATGCACACTAACACTCTGTCTTTCCCTCCTACACATTCAAGCAGTCACACACACAGTCTCACTCGCATATATGCACGCACACACAAACACTACCTCTTTCCTCCTCATCCAGTTCCCTCTGTAGTTCCTGCAGCTCAAAGGCTTCCTGTCTCTGATCCTCTATCAGCTGGTTAAAGGAGTCATGGACCCCCTCCTCATCCACTGGGCTCCTATTACAGAGAGAGAGAGAGAGAGAGAGAGAGAGAGAGAGAGAGAGAGAGAGAGAGAGAGAGAGAGAGGTGGGGGGGAGGAGAGAGAGAGGAGAGAGGGAGAGAAGGAGCGAGAGAGAGCGAGAGGAGAGAGGGAGGGAGAGGCGGAGAGAGAGGAGAGAGGGAGGGAGAGAGGGAGGGAGAGAGAGGGGGAGAGGAGAGAGAGAGGGAGAGGATGAGAGAGAGAGAGGGGGTGAGAGAGAGAGAGTAAGAGAGAGATGAGAGGGTACTTCAGTGGGTCGGAGACAAACACACATACATACACTTCTAACCACTAAAAACAAACACACCCCTAACCAGTAACCACTGTTCAGAAAAACAGACAGACATCGTGTAAACACTCCCTCACCACTAGGCTTTGACCACCTTGATAAGCACTGACAACTCTTCATATTAAATATTTCATGGCCTTTAAGACCTAATTCGAAAGGAACCACAATCACAAGCCTTTTGCTCCCCAGGGAACCTGCAGTTGAACACCACAGGAAGTGACTCACTCAGAAGATTCTCCTCAGTAATACAAGAACACACACACACACACACACACACACACAGACACACAAACACACACACAACAAAGGAACAAAGACTATTCAAACAGTCAAACAAACACAGTCAGTCTGTTCTGTGGGAACAATGGGTCTGGCTGGATACTGGTACTGTACAGAACTGGGCCTCAAAGAGTTGCCTCAAAGAACATCAAACAGACAGTTAACTCTGTCAATGTCTTATTTTAACCCTCTCTTCTGTTTACCAAAACATCAACACATCATAGAGTGTTTGATACCATTCCATTCACTCCATTCCAGCCATTATTATGAGTCGTCCTCCCCTCAGCAGCCTCCATTGGTATAGTCTAATAATACTCACTCCAGGCCAGCCTCCATGTGGTGAGGAGTCAGCTCAAAGTTGACATTGTGATCCATCTCTCTCTCTCAGTCTCTCCTCTCCAGTCTGTCTCGTCCTCTTTATCCGTCTGTCTGTCCGTCAATCTCTGTCCACCAATCACAGAGAAGGGTCACACCCTTGTCCACCTAGTCCTGCCTCTCCACTCTCCTAGCATAGTGTTGCAAAAACTACCTGAGAGAGAGAGAGAGAGAGAGAGAGAGAGAGAGAGAGAGAGAGAGAGAGAGAGAGAGAAGAATGTTAGGAATCATAAGGAGTGGTGATTGAAGTTCTCTCCTCTCCTTCGTGTTTCAGCTAGTAGCACTTTGTTGTAGCACCTGGACACACACACACACCTTGTTTACCTCGTAAAAGCAGTTCTTTATCATACCAACAAAACACAGTAACAGCAGCTGGTGTGTGTGTGTGTGTGTGTGTATCACCAGTGAAGTGTTAGAATACAATACTAGGCCTACATCATACTAGGCCTACACACCAAGCATATGATTATGTGATGGATAGGAGAGCCACCCCCATCCATTCACATTGTAATGAGCATTCTGTGGCCGGATATCTTTCTGATCGCATGAGTTCTAGAATGCTGCTCATGCACCAGAACTTATTATGAAACTATGAATATTCATGAGGTTGGTAAGAGAGAGATCATTATTTGTCAGACCAATTTGTACTGTGTCATGGGGGGGGGGGTTCAAGAAAATTCGTTTAGAGCTCAAGAAAATTCATTCCAGATTTCCAATACTGAGCTAATAAACTAAAGACTAAAGCCTCTGTAACAGAAACAAGGCTTAAATCAAAACATGTGTGTGTGTGTATCACCAGTGAATTGTTAGAATTACTGTTGTAACGGATATTACAGATACACAAGCAGGACGTAGTCCCTACACATTGGAGCAAAAACAATCTGCGTTTTGTGTGATGACGTAGGCTAATGTTTTTTTGTTTTTCTTTGTTTGTTATATATTTTTGTTTAGGTTTTTAAAAAAAATAATCTTTTTTTTGGGGGGAATGGATCAGCTTAATATTGCAGATAGATTGTATCTTCTATCAATGTAATTGTCTGCATCACTTCCAATCCCCCATGTTTTTAATTTTTATATATATACTCCCCTTTATTACTTTTCAACCCCACCATCCTTTCCCTACTTGGAGTAAATTAGTGAACAACAATGCCCAGGCCTCTACTTCCGGTCTATACTTACTATCTACACCTTATGGACAGAGTTAATTTTACAATAATTCTATTATATATATATATATATATATATATATATATATATATATATATATATATTTTTTATTTATTTATTTTTTTTTGCTCCTGAACTTCTTCTACTCTCAACCTCTCCGATCATTTTCATTGTGTCCATCCGGTTTGCTTCTATATGCCATATCTTTCTAACTGTGCTCCTTCCCAAAAGCTCCCAACATACAACCTATATACTTATTATGGACACAGTATGCTTACATTATTAGCTATCTTTGTTATTATTTGTTGTTATTTGTTATTAGTCCCATCCTTCAACTCTATTCAATACCTCCCATCTATCTCTTAACACCATCCATATAGGATTTCTTGTAACGATCCCGGCTGTCTGAGTCGGGGTCTGGTCGTAATCTCCAGTTTCCCGAGGGTTCGGGAACGCTCCGGGGAGCGCTCTGGTTTCCGCACCTGATTCCTGTTAGCAATCTGCACACCTGGGCCTAATCAGCACCTTTCTTAGGCTCTGGCCCAACATCCAGTTCCTGCCGGATCGTTAGCCATGAACAGTAGGTGTTCTGTGTATCAGTTGAGCGTTCTAGCGTGAGTTTTGTTATTTTGTACTTTGTTGAGTTTTTGTGTCCTTACCTCCGTTTTTGTTCCACCTGCAGTCACACGTCCGGAACCTTCACCCCACCTCTGCCTGATGGTCGGCGGCTGCCGAGCCATCACTGGACCCAGACTGCACCCCCAACTACTCAACCACGCCGCCCGCTCTGTCCCTGAATTATTCTGCACCTTTTTGTTATCTGAATAAACCCTCACTTTCGTTCAACTCTCCTTGTCCTGGTCTGCTTCTGGGTTCTGGCTGAGGGAACTGTGACAGAACGATCCGGCCAATTATGAACCCAGCGGACCTGGACTCAGTTCGCCATGCCATTACCCAGCAGGAGAAGATGTTGGGCCATCATAGCACGGTACTACAGGAGATCGCGTTGTCAGTTCGGAACCTTTCTACCGGCCTGATGGAGGTCCAGAACCAACGCCAGTGTCCGGTGGAGGACCCACTACCGGTTTCACCCATCTCGCCTGCCGCTTCTGAAGTTGTGTCCCTCCGTGAGCCCAAGGTTCCGACGCCGGATAAATATGAGGGGGAGCTGGGAGGATGCCGTTCCTTCCTTATGCAGTGTGGATTAGTGTTCGATCTACAGCCCTACTCTTATGCCACAGACAAGGCTAGGATAGCCTTTGTGATTGAGTTGCTGCGTGGTCGAGCGCTGGAGTGGGCTTCAGCCGTTTGGGAACGACAGGATCCCTGCATGGCTTCATACCAGGGGTTCACGGCCGAGATGAGGAAGCTCTTCGACCATTCCGTCCGAGGGAGGGACGCAGCTAGGCGCCTGTTTTCTCTTCACCAAGGAACTCGCAGCGTGGCCGATTTCGTGATCGAGTTCAAGACGTTGGCTGTGGAGAGTGGGTGGAACGAGGAGTCTTTGCAAGCGGCTTTTTACCAGGGTCTGTCGGAGCAGCTCAAGGATGAGTTGATCTCCTATCCGGAGCCTAGTGACCTGGACAGCTTGGTAGCCTTGTCTATTCGGGTGGATAATCGAGTCCGAGAGCGAAGGAGGGAGAAGCAATGGGGTCCTTCCAATCGATCAGCTTCTCAGTTCCCAGTCGGGTCGGGTGGTGGACCAGAACACGTCGATCATTCTCCACCACGAAGGATTAGTGGAGAGGACCTCTCTCCGATTCTGAACCCATGCAAGTGGGGCGGCACGGGTTAACCAAGGAGGAGCGTCAACAGAGACGTAGGACCAACTGCTGCCTCTACTGTGGTCGCTCGGGACATTACATCTCCACTTGCTCCCTGCGGTCGTCAAACTGCCCGGCTCGCTAAAGTTGGGAGGACTTTTAGCGAGCCAGTTTCAACCTCTCAGTACCTCTGTCAGACCCCGCTTCCCGGCTACCCTTGTGAACAGGAATCAGAGCTTAGCGCTAACGCTTTTATCGATTCAGGTGCCGATGGAAGCTTTCTTGATGCCGAGTTGGTGGAACAGCTGGGGCTTTCCAAGGAGCAATTGCCGGAAGCCATTAAGCGACCACTCTGAACGGCAGTAGTCTGGCACGTATCACGATGAGGACTGAACCGGTTAAGATGCGGTTGTCAGGGAATCATTCTGAGATGATTTCATTTTTCATTCTGCCGTCTTCCCATGTTCCTCTGGTCCTTGGATACCCCTGGCTGAAGGAACACAATCCCACGTTCGATTGGGTGACGGGCAAGGTAACGAGTTGGAGCCTGGATTGTCATGCTAACTGTCTCAAGACTGCCTGCCCCCATTCGGTTCCCAGTCAGGTGATTGAGGCTAAACCTCCAGATTTGTCCCTGGTTCCCGAGACATATCACGATTTGGGGGAAGTTTTCAGTAAGCAGAAGGCTCTGTCACTCCCTCCCCACCGACCATATGATTGTGCCATCAACCTGGTTCCTGGAGCTGTCTACCCCAAGGGAAGGTTATACAGTATCTCCCGACCTGAACGTGAGGCGTTGGAGACCTACATCAAGGAGTCCCTAGCTGCTGGTCTCGTTCGTCCCTCGTCATCACCCCTGGGGGGCAGGATTCTTCTTTGTGGGTAAGAAGGATGGCTCTCTTCGACCATGTATTGACTATCGGGGGTTGAATGACATCACGGTCAAGAACAAGTATCCCCTGCCCTTGATGAGTTCTGCCTTCGACTCCTTACAGGGTGCTACGGTGTTCACCAAGTTAGACCCTACGCAATGCGTATCACCTGGTCCGGATCAGAGAGGGGGACGAGTGGTTGACGGGTTTCAATACACCGATGGGGCACTTCGAGTATCAGGTGATGCCGTTTGGACTGACCAATGCTCCAGCGGTATTCCAGAGTATGGTGAACGACGTCCTGAGAGATATGATCGGTCTCTTCGTGTTTGTTTACCTGGATGACATTCTGATCTTCTCGAAGGAACCTTCCGACCACGTCCAGCATGTCCGGCAGGTTCTGCAGCGATTATTGGAGAATCGCCTGTTCGTGAAGGCCGAGAAGTGCGAGTTTCACGCCCACACGACATCCTTTCTCGGTACATCATCTCCAGGGGTGAGATTAGGATGGACCAGGAGAAGGTTAGAGCGGTTCTGGAATGGGCCCAGCCCGGTACGAGATTGCAGCTCCAGAGATTTTTGGGGTTTGCGAACTTCTACCGCAGATTCATCCGGGATTACAGCCGTGTGGCCGCTCCATTAACTGCCTTGACTTCCAGCATCAGGACCTTCAAGTGGAATCCGGAGGCGGATCGAGCGTTTCTGGATTTGAAGAGGCGATTCACCAACGCACCGATTCTCTCTCAACCGGACACGGCCCGTCAGTTCGTCGTTGAAGTGGACGCGTCTGATGTGGGAGTTGGCGCCATCCTGTCGCAGCGATGCTCCACGGACAGTAAACTCCATCCCTGCGCCTACTACTCTCGTCGCCTTTCGCCTGCGGAGAGGAATTACGATGTGGGTAACCGGGAGCTTCTCGCGGTGAAACTTGCCTTGGAGGAGTGGCGCCACTGGTTGGAGGGGGCGGAGCAACCGTTTATTGTCTGGACTGACCACAAGAATCTTGCTTACGTGCAATCGGCTAAACGCCTCAACTCCCGTCAGGCCAGGTGGGCGTTGTTTTTCGGACGATTCAAGTTTGCCCTGACGTTCCGACCTGGATCTAAGAACGGCAAGGCGGACGCCTTGTCCCGGATGTTCTCCAAGACGGAGGAGAGTGGGTCCAAGACCGAGACTATTCTCCCCCGGAACTGCGTCGTGGGAGCAGTGATGTGGAAGATTGAGGAGGAGGTGCTGGCGGCCCTTCGGACTCAGCCCGGTCCCGGTAACGGTCCACCCGGTCGGTTGTTTGTGCCTGAGTCGGTTCGTCCCTGCTGTCCTCAAATGGTCCCACGCCAGCAAGATGGCTTGTCACCCCGGCGTGGCCTCGGACGATGGCGTTTCTTCGCAGACGTTTTTGGTGGCCTGCCATGGCCGAGGATACTCGGGGTTTTGTTGCTGCCTGTCCAGTGTGTGCGCAGAATAAGAGTACCAATCGGCCCAGCTCTGGACTACTTCATCCCCTTCCTATTCCCCGCGTCCATGGTCGCATCTGGCCCTGGACTTCGTCACGGGGTTGCCCGCTTCTGAGGGGAACACGGTCGTTCTGACTATCGTGGACAGATTCAGCAAGTTCGCCCACTTTGTGCCTATTGCCAAGCTTCCCTCTGCCTCGGAGACGTCCGAGATCCTGGTTAGGGGAGGTTTTCAGGGTCCACGGTTTGCCCAGTGATATCGTTTCCGACCGTGGCCCTCAGTTTACCTCTGCTGTCTGGAAGTCCTTCTGTGTGGCCATTGGAGCTACAGTCAGTCTCACATCTGGTTTTCACCCCCAATCCAATGGTCAGGCGGAGAGAGCCAACCAGAAGATGGAATCCACGCTACGCTGTCTGGTCTCTTCCAACCCCACCTCCTGGGCCTCTCAGTTGCCTTGGGTTGAGTATGCCCACAATACTCTCCCCTACATCGGCCACTGGGATGTCTCCCTTCCAGTGCCTGTATGGCTACCAACCTCCCCTGTTCCCTTCTCAGGAGAAGGAGCTCTCAGTGCCTTCTGTTCAGGCCCATATTCGGCGTTGCCACCGGACCTGGCATCGGGCCAGAAAGGCACTCCTTAGAGGTTCGGACCGGTATCAGCTCCAGGCGAATCGTCGCCGGATCCCCGCTCCCACCTATACCATCGGAGATAGGGTTTGGTTGGCCACACGGGATCTTCCGTTACGGACTGAGTCTAGGAAGTTGTTACCGAAGTTTATTGGTCCGTTTGTGGTGGAGAAGGTGATCAATCCAGTGGCAGTGCGACTCAAACTACCGAGGGACGCTCAGAGTCCATCCCACTTTTCATGTCTCCTGCCTCAAGCCTGTCTTCCTCAGTCCTCTGTTGCCTCCTCCGCCTCCTCCTCCTCCTCCTCGGATGATCGGAGGTGGTCCTGCCTACACGGTGCGTCGCATTATGGATGCCAGACGGGCGGGGCCGGGGTTTCCAGTATCTCGTGGACTGGGAGGGGTATGGTCCGGAAGAGAGGAGTTGGATTCCGCGGCGACAGGTCCTAGATGCAGATCTCATCAGGGACTTTTACCGCCTCCATCCTGGCGCTCCGGGAGTCCGCCCGGTGGCGTCTGGTCGGAGGGGGGTACTGTAACGATCCCGGCTGTCTGAGTCGGGGTCTGGTCGTAATCTCCAGTTTCCCGAGGGTTCGGGAACGCTCCGGGAGCGCTCTGGTTTCCGCACCTGATTCCTGTTAGCAATCTGCACACCTGGGCCTAATCAGCACCTTTCTTAGGCTCTGGCCCAACATCCAGTTCCTGCCGGATCGTTAGCCATGAACAGTAGGTGTTCTGTGTATCAGTTGAGCGTTCTAGCGTGAGTTTTGTTATTTTGTACTTTGTTGAGTTTTTGTGTCCTTACCTCCGTTTTTGTTCCACCTGCAGTCACACGTCCGGAACCTTCACCCCACCTCTGCCTGATGGTCGGCGGCTGCCGAGCCATCACTGGACCCAGACTGCACCCCCAACTACTCAACCACGCCGCCCGCTCTGTCCCTGAATTATTCTGCACCTTTTTGTTATCTGAATAAACCCTCACTTTCGTTCAACTCTCCTTGTCCTGGTCTGCTTCTGGGTTCTGGCTGAGGGAACTGTGACATTTCTATTTGCCATATATATTTCAACCGTACTGTGATGTTTTACAAAAATTCTGAACCTTTCTATTCTCATTGCTTCTACAGATTGTGAATTAAAAATAAACATTTTTGCTAAAAGTATTATTATATTATTGATTGATTGACTATGACTTTTCAGATCACCCAGTAATGCTATCTGCAAGGTTAGTTCCAGGTAAATATTGCAATCCTTTAGCCATTCCTGGACCTGTGTCCAAAAACAAGCTACAAATGGACAGAACCAAAACAAATGATCTAATGATTCTGTTTCTTCACAGCAAAACCTGCAGAGCTGGGAAGATTGTATCCCCCATATAAATAACATTCTATTGGTAGCAAGAATTTTATATAATAATTTAAATTGAAAGATTCTAATTTTTGAATCCGGTGTTGTTTTGCGTGTCAGTTCATAAACACTATGCCATGGGATCGGTACGTCAAAAATCTCTTCCCAACTATTTTGCAATCTATATGGGACGGCTGTCAATCCTTTGGTCCTTAAGTGAAACTGATATACTTTTTTATTTATCACAGTTTTCCTTAACCAATTATGTTCTTTAATGCAAGGCCGACGTAGACTAATCTTTGTAATTGCTGCCATATCGTAATCATCAGCCAGAGTTGCTGAAAAATAACACTACTACTCTGACTCCCTGTCTGTGTCACGAGAATTTCCATCTCAATGTTTCAAACTGAACTGTTATATTACTCAATCTGTATCCCAGAGGTTATACATCTCTAATAAACAGACAGAATCTCCCAGCTTACAGTTGTCAAGTCTTTACTCAGAGAGCGCTCTGCCCCAAAATGGGTGCACATTATTTTTATACTCACACACACACACACACACACACACACACACACACACACACACACACACACACACACACACACACAAGTTCTTATCATAGCCTACTCCTTGCTCAGGCAGGCTGCATTTTTCCACTATTCCCATACATAGTTATCGCGTTCTCACAATATTCTGCAAGCCTCTCACTCCCCCTCCCTGTGTGGGGACATCTGTTTTTGAAACCTGTCTCCTGTTATTGGTTTCAACGTTTGCACTTCTGCTTGCCTAACTACAAGACACAAATATACATCTTATATAAGCACATATGATTAACTCTCTAAACTCTAGTCTTCTAATGGTCATACATTATTAGTTTAACTGAGGATGTGACATTTCAGTCATATCTTACTCACACATTTCTTTATCAGTCTGCCTCCTGCTTAGCCAATGTTTGCAATGATGATTAAAAAAAGAACATTACATCGCTAATTAGACTGCGTGTCAGTGTCTTGCTTGTTTGATATGCTGCCTAGATATCTGCATGTAAATCCCCACTTGAGTTTTGCATTGGGACAAAAAAACAACTGAGAGTTTTGTGTACAAACTCAACTCCTCTCCTGAAAAAAGAACCTGAAAACGTGTTTATGTTTAATAGTCTACTGGGACAGGGAAGGCAGTAGTTGGAACATGTCAATCATGTCCTTTGTGTACAACATGAAGTTTTGTAGGCTACACCAGACAATGGCCCTTATCGCCGATCAAGGAGGGGGAAGCTGCAGCGGAGCACTGAGCAGCAGCTACGTAAAAAAACAAAGAATCCTGCACATGTGCAGAAATCTCTGTATCTTTAGCCACGGCAAATCAGGTTTCCAGACAATCCGGAACCGCAGCCACTGGTTATGATTATTGCTCTGTGTGCTGGTAGTGTTCTAGTGTGCTTGACCTCTTCACAAAGACCACGTGACCCTTCAAACACAAAACAAAACATTCGTTAACATGTGTGTATGCATGCGTGAACATCAGTGTCTATCTGTGTGTGTGTGTCACTGTCAACAACCCCTGAACAAGGACAGTATATCCTCCAAAAGTATATCCTCCACACAGCTATGCTGCCCATAACGTCTGAAACAGTACCTAGTCAGTTGTTTTGCCCTACTCTTAGGCAGGCCTGCAATCTGAAGGCCACGTACTGTGAGCCTGTGTACGTGGCCGAGACTTCCAAATATCACCAACTTGCATTTGCATCCCAGGCTGTCCAAGCCTGATATGAGGGGCTGCTATTTCAGGAGCGTTTCAGAAAAGGCACACACACACTGACCAACTTACCTGCTCTGGACCCTCTCCATTCCGCTCCTCTTCAACCTAGTCCAGCCAGGCCTGTTAGCAGTGTGTATGTATATAAGTGTGTAAGTGTGTAAATGTGAATTTGTGTGTGTGTGTCTTCCTTCTCAATAACAGACTCAATAAAGCAACACCCATCTCTGTTTCCTGTCATGTGATTTCCTGAAACCTGTCGACAAAAGCTGCAGCTTATAGGGGAGAATGATGTATCTAAGGTAGAGGGGAGAGAGAGAGAGAGAGAGAGAGAGAGAGCGAGAGAGAGAGAGAGAGAGAGAGAGAGAGAGAGAGAGAGAGAGAGAGAGAGAGAGAGAGAGAGAGAGAGAGAGAGGCTGATGCGAAGCTGATATTGGATGGGGAGTGTGTGAATGTGTGTTTGAGGAGAGTTGTGATTAAATGTGTGTACAGCATTTAGTGACTGTACAGCATGTGCACATATGAGTGTGTGTGTGCGAGCATGTGTATGTAAGATCAGGAAGCGGAAACAGTAGTTACCTGGAAGACCTAGAAGAAACATGGAGGACAAAGAATGCAACAGCGTCGGCATCATGAGGCTCGTATCAGGTAAACGTGTTTCTGTGTGTGTGTGTGTGTGTGTGTGGGCCTCTTCCATCTTCTATGTGTTATAACACACCACCTCAGTTGGTAGAACTAACTATTTAGCTTTTTAATTTCAGTTGTATGAAGACTTCATTAAAAATATATTGTGACAGTCAAGCCACTGATATATGTATTTTATGTCATTTGAATTTGAATTTATAATAAACATCTACAGTGGAACGGTTTGTTTGTTATAATCAACAGCTGAATATGCAGCTTTAAACTTTCAGTTTTCAGAGATGTGTTTGTTTGTGTGTGTGTGTTAGTGAGAGAGAGAGAGACCGAGAGAGAGAGAGAGAGAGAGAGAGAGAGAGAGAGAGAGACAGAGAGAGAGAGAGAGAGAGAGCGAGCGAGCGAGAGAGAGACAGAGAGACAGAGAGAGAGAGAGAGACAGAGAGACAGAGAGACAGAGAGAGAGAGAGAGAGAGAGAGAGAGAGAGAGAGAGAGAGAGAGAGAGAGAGAGAGAGAGAGAGAGAGAGAAAAGCAGCTTGAATTGAAATTGAATTGAATTGAATTTAGAGAGAGAGAGAGAGAGAGAGAGAGAGAGAGAGAGAGAGAGAGAGAGAGAGAGAGAGAGAAGGCAAGAAGGGCCTTCTATGCCATCAAAAGGAACATAAAATTTGACATACCAATTAGGATCTGGCTAAATATACTTGAATCAGTTATAGTTATAATTCAATACATACAGTTATATAATATATACTGAACAAAAATATAAATGCAACACGTAAAGTGTTGGTCCCATGTTTCATGAGCTGAAATAAAAGATCACGGAAATGTGCTGAGGAGTATTTCTGTCTGTAATAATGCACTTTTGTGGGGAAAAACTCAGGGTCTTTAACTTCTCTATTTGGACCATTTCTACAGAGATTGCCCTAAAAGTAAATACTTTACCTAAGAGTATAATCATATTTCCCATTGATTGATCGTGGGATACACTGGATAGGTGCAGTAATGTGTTGTTTTTCCCTTCATAGATGCTCTCCTCCCTTCTCACTCTATCCATCCCCCTCTCTCTCTACCTCTCCATCCCCCTCTCTCACTCTCTTCAGAGAGGAGGGGATAGGGTCAAGCGGGCAGGTTGTTGGGCGGCCTGCCGTCACAAGTCGCAAGATTTTATCTGGAGAGAGGGGAGAAAGAAGTCCAAGCATAGGGTAGGGCAGTGTGAGCAGGACCAGCAGTGTCATTTGACTTAACAAACGAGGATCGGATGTCGTCAACCTTCTTTTCAAAATGGTTGACGAAGTCATCCACAGAGAGGGAGGAGGGGGGGGATTCAGCAGGGAGGAGAATGTGGCAAAGAGCTAGGGTTAGAGGCGGATGCTTGGAATTTAGAGTGGTAGAAAGTGGCCTTAGCAGCAGAAACAGATGAAGAAAATGTAGAGAGGAGGGAGTGAAAAGATGCCAGGTCTGCAGGAAGTCTAGTTTTCTTCCATTTCCGCTCAGCTGCCCGGAGCTCTGTTCTGTGAGCTCGCAATGAGTCATCAAGCCACGGAGCTGGAGGGGGAGGACCGAGCCGGCCGGGAGGATAGGGGACATAGAGAGTCAAAGGATGCAGAAAGGGAGGAGAGGAGGGTTGAGGAGGCAGAATCAGGAGATTGGAGGGAGAAGGATTGAGCAGAGGGAAGAGATGATAGGATGGAAGAGGAGAGAGTAGCGGGAGAGAGAGAGCGAAGGTTGCGACGGCGCATTACCATCTGTGTAGGGGCAGAGTGAGTAGTGTTGGAGGAGAGGGAGAGAGAAAAGGATACAAAGTAGTGGTCGGAGACTTGGAGGGGAGTTGCAGTGAGATTAGTAGAAGAACAGCATCTAGTAAAGATGAGGTCAAGCGTATTGCCTGCCTTGTGAGTAGGGGGACGGTGAGAGGGTGAGGTCAAAAGAGGAGAGGAGTGGAAAGAAGGAGGCAGAGAGAAATGAGTCAAATGTAGACGTAGGGAGGTTGAAATCCCCCAGAACTGTGAGGGGTGAGCCATCCTCAGGAAAGGAACTTATCAAGGCGTCAAGCTCATTGATGAACGCTCATTGATGAACCCGGAAGCCAGCCGCACCAATGTGTCGGTGGAAACACACCGTATAACTGGCGACACGAGTCAGCGTGCAAGCACCCGGCCCACCACAAGGAGTCGCTAGAGCGCAATGGGACAAGGACATTACATTTACATTTACATTTACGTCATTTAGCAGACAAATAGGTGCATTCACCTTATAGCCAGTGGGTTAACCACTTTACAACGTTTTTTTTTAAGTGTTTTGTTGTTGTTGTTATTATTATTATTATTATTTTTGGGGGGTGGGTTGGAGTAAAGGGGGGGTAGAAGGATTACTTTATCCTATCCCAGGTATTCCTTAAAGAGGTGGGGTTTCAAATGTCTCCGGAAGGTGGTGAGTGACTCCGCTGTCCTGGCGTCGTGAGGGAGCTTGTTCCACCATTGGGGTGCCAGAGCAGCGAACAGTTTTGACTGGGCTGAGCGGGAACTATGCTTCCGCAGAGGTAGGGGAGCCAGCAGGCCAGAGGTGGATGAACGCAGTGCCCTCGTTTGGGTGTAGGGACTGATCAGAGCCTGAAGGTACGGAGGTGCCGTTCCCCTCACAGCTCCGTAGGCAAGCACCATGGTCTTGTAGCAGATGCGAGCTTCAACTGGAAGCCAGTGGAGTGTGCGGAGGAGCGGGGTGACGTGAGAGAACTTGGGAAGGTTGAACACCAGACGGGCTGCGGCATTCTGGATGAGTTGTAGGGGTTTAATGGCACAGGCAGGGAGCCCAGCCAACAGCGAGTTGCAGTAATCCAGACGGGAGATGACAAGTGCCTGGATTAGGACCTGTGCCGCTTCCTGTGTAAGGCAGGGTCGTACTCTCCGAATGTTGTAGAGCATGAACCTACAGGATCGGGTCACCGCCTTGATGTTAGCGGAGAACGACAGGGTGTTGTCCAGGGTCACGCCAAGGCTCTTCGCACTCTGGGAGGAGGGCGATAGATGACAAGGATATTAAGCTTAAATGGGCTAGTGACTGTGACAGCATGGAATTCAAATGAGGAGATAGACAGATGGATCAGGGGAAAAATTGAGAATGTCCACTTGGGAGAGATGAGGATTCCTGTGCCACCACCCCGCTGACCAGATGCTCTCGGGGTATGCGAGAACACATGGTCAGACGAGGAGAGAGCAGCAGGAGTAGCAGTGTTTTCAGTGGTAATCCATGTTTCCGTCAGCGCCAAGAAGTCGAGGGACTGGAGGGTAGCATAGGCTGGGATGAAGTCTGCCTTGTTGGCAGCAGAACGGCAGTTCCAGAGGCTGCCTGAGACCTGGAACTCCACGTGGGTCGTGCGTGCAGGGACCACCAGGTTAGAGAGGCAGCAGCCACGCGGGAGTGAGGCGTTTGTGTAGCCTGTGCGGAGAGGAGAGAACAGGGATAGGCAGAGGCATAGTTGACAGGCTGCAGCAGATGGCTACAATAATGCTGGGGAGGGCATCCCGGCTGGCCAAACCCTCCAATAACCCGGACGACGCTGGGCCAATTGTGCGCCACCTCATGGGTCTCCCGGTCGAACCCAGGTCTGTAGTGAAGCCTCTAGCACTGCAATGCAGTGCCTTAGACTGCTGCGCCACTCGGCAGGCCCCTCCCGGCTCATTCCATCTCACTCTATCCATCCCTCTCTCCATTCCCCCCAATAGAGGAGAGCTGTAGCTCCACTGTGACAGACGAGTCGCGTGTCTACTACCAGACTGAGATCTTTGACCAGCTCCCCAGCTCTCTGGCCCGACGGACCCACCACCACCAGGACAGGGGGACCACGGAGACATCGCACCCAGTAGAGATGCACCCTGGCCAGGCAGGAGGAGCCAGGGACAGGGCCCCTACCCAGCCGATCAGGAGCCTGCCGGTCTGTATGCAGAGGAAGAGAGAGGCAAGGTGAGTGATAGAGAGGTTGTGTGGAGAGATCACATGAACGTACACACACACACTCACACACACACACACACATAAACACACACAGGTGTCGCACACACGTGCAAATATTCACCAAACTGTTTCTAGAATAAGACAAGGGTCATGGAGGCAGTGTTGCAAGTTGCTTTACCATTCTCTGTTTCAGTGTTTATGTTATCATAGCAGGTAGAGTGAGAGAGTCGGGTGTGTGTGGATATGGATGTGTGACGCAGCTGTAAAATTATACAAGATATAAGATTTTTTAAAAGACTTGCTGGTAAAGAGATGTGTCATATATATATATATATATATATATATATATATATATATATATACAGTACCAGTCAAAACTTTGGACACACCTACTCATTCCAGGGTTTTTCTTAATTTTTTACTATTTTCTACATTGTAGAATAATAGTGAAGACATCAAAACTATGAAATAACACATATGGTATCATGTAGTAACCAAAAAAGTGTTAAACAAATCAAAATATATTTTATATTTGAGATTCTTCGAATAGACACCCTTTGCCTTGATGACAGCTTTGCACACTCTTGGCATTCTCTCAACCAGCTTCACCTGGAATGCTTTTCCAACAGTCTTGAAGGAGTTCCCACATATGCTGAGCACTTGTTGGCTGCTTTTCCTTCACTCTGCCGTCCGACTCATCCCAAACCATCTCAATTAGGTTGAGGTAGGGGGATTGTGGAGGCCAGTCACCTGATGCAGCACTCCATCACTCTCCTTCTTGGTAAAATAGCCCTTACACAGACTGGAGGTGTGTTGGGTCATTGTCCTGTTGAAAAACAAATGATAGTCCCACTAAGCCCAAATCAGATGGGATGGCGTATCGCTGCAGAATGCTGTGGTAGCCATGCTGGTTAAGTGTCAATTCTAAATAAATCACCTACAGTGTCACCAGCAAAGCACACCCACACAATAACACCTCCTCCTCCATGCTTTACGGTGGGAACTACACATGCAGAAATAATCCGTTCACCCACAATGCGTCTCACAATGACACGCCGGTTGGAACCAAAAATCTCAAATTTGGACTCCAGACCAAAGGACACATTTCCACAGGTCTAAAGTCCATTGCTCGTGTTTCTTGGCAAAAGCAGGTCTCTTCTTCTTATTGGTGTCCTTTAGTAGTTGTTTCTTAGCAGCAATTCGACCATGAAGGCCTGATTCACACAGTCCCCTCTGAACAGTTGATGTTGAGATGTGTCTGTGACTTGAACTCTTGTGAAGCATTTATTTGGGCTGGTAACTCTAATGAATTTATCCTCTGCAGTAGAGGTAACTCTGGGTCTTCCATTCCTGTGGAGGTCCTCATGAGAGCCAGTTTCATCATAGCGCTTGATGGTTTTTGCAACTAACTTGAAGAAACATTGAAAGTTCTTGAAATGTTCCGTATTGACTGACCTTCATGTCTTAAAGTAATGATGGACTGTCGTTTCACTTTGTTTATTTGAGCTGTTCTTGACATAATATGGACTTGGTCTTTTACCAAATAGGGCTATCTTCTGTATAACCCCCTACCTTGTCACAACACAACTAATTGGCTCAAACGCATTAAGAAGGAAAGAAATTCCACAAATTAACTTTTAAGAAGGCACACCTGTTAATTGAAATGCATTCCAAGTGACTACCTCATGAAGCTGGTTGAGAGAATGCAAAGAGTGTGCAAAGCAGTCATCAAGGCAAAGGGTGGCTATTTAAAGAATCTCAAATATAAAATATATTTTGATTTGTTTAACACTTTTTTGGTTACTACAGGATTCAATATGTGTTATTTCATAGTTTTGATGTCTTCACTATTATTATACAATGTAGAAAATTTGTGACCAAAGCATACATTGGAGAAAATAATAATATTAATTAATTAATACATGTGGAAACACTGGACAGTTACTTTAAGGCATGTAAATACTGAGGCTTCATCATCATGGCGCAACATTTTGGAGTTTTCAGACAGAAATATGTTACGTAGAACTAACATGCAACGTTGGACAGCGTTTGGCAACTGAACGTGGCCCTGCACCACCACCACCACCACCTGTCTCTCTCTCCTCCCCCTCCAGGTAGATTTGGTGTAGGTGTGAAGGCTTATTTTGTGTTCCTGAGATATCTGGTTTACCTGAACCTGCTCCAGTGTCTGGTCATAGGAGGGACCATACTCACACCAACAGCAGTCTATGACAGCGATGGTGACAGAGGTGTGTGGGGAACAGTGGCGGCTCCTGAAAAAATTCTCAGGGGGGGCAATTTTTCTGATGATTTAGGTGACCTACACACATTTTTAAAAAGATATGTCCAGCAACAACATGAAGACAGGGGCAGCATATAAGTCAATACCAGAAGCATTTATTGACTGATCTCAAAAGTGTTGGCTTACAAAATCAAAATAAGTTATCACAGTAAAAATAATCAAGGGTGTTCTTTCACATTCCTCAACACTGCATAAACAATATGCATTTCCATAAACAAATGAAATATCAGCTGAAAATACAGCATCTTGGTATTTGTTCAGATTGCAGGATCAACAAGAGCTTTTACCACATTTTTTGCCTCATGGTTGAATTGGAAATATGTGCACCTGAGCATAATTCACAACAAGCAAGCAGGAGCTTTTGATAGAGGCTACTGAAAACATTGATGCAAGTTATTGGTAATAAGACATTTTTATAGACTTCCATATTCTGCCCTCTTGTATAGATTTGTGAAAATGAACAGTGATAGACATTTTGCTTGAAAACAGAATTTGAAAGTAATTTCTAGAAAAGGTAAACACAGCTATCTGTATGGCTTTGTAAAAATGAACAACCATATTCTGGCCAATTGTATAGATTTGTAAATATGAACAACCATATTCTGGCCAATTGTATAGATTTGTAAAAAATTTTTTTTGTTTTACTTTTTTTTAAATGAAAAATAACTATTTTAAACAACATCAACTGTGAACTGATTTGGGCGTGTGTGTGTTAAAGAGACAGGGAGGGAGGGACAAAGAGAGAGAGAGGCTACATTACTTGTACTGAAACTGTTCTCTTCTCTGTTTCAATACAGCAAAGCGTTCAATGACTTTCTCATTGAACTCAGGCATGCTGAGGACTAGTTCCCTCTCCATGGAAAGCATGGCCAGTGCATTCAGACGTTCCTGGCCCATTGAATTTCGCAGGAATGTCTTAACTCGTGTCAAAGTTGAGAAACATCTCTCAGCTTCAGCTGTTGTCATGGGAGTAGTTATGAGGATGTTCAACAGAGTCACAGTCTCAGAGAACGTCTCCTGGAGGTTGTAGCTCATGAGAACCTGGTACAGTGCCAGTGCACCACAGCCTCCCTTGAATTCAGGATTCTCATAGATCAGAGATAGTTCTGTCTTGAGCTTTGCCTTGCTCAGCATGGGGTATGCATTCACAGTGGCATTCAGAGCCTCATCAGGAAATGAATGGCAGTACCTTTCAAACATGTCTGCTTGCAGTAAGGTAGCACTCACAAGGTGGCCAGAGAAAGAGAACCTTTCTTTGATGTGATCCAGGATGGTGTTGCAGACCTCTTCAGACAGCCTCTGCTTCTCCTCTTCTCTCAAAGCTGTTCTGGGTCTTTTGGCTCCTGTTGCTTCTTGCAGCTGCTGTTGAGAGGAGTCCCTGAAGGCAAACAGACCAATGTGTTTGTTGGCTTTGTACAGTATTGTTGTCTATGTGATGCACAGGTATATGCAATGTATCCATGATGTATAGTACAAATACTTCAGTTCCACTTAAAATGGGCAGGGATGCATAAAGTCTTTAGTGTTTAAGTTAGCCTTTGTGTCTCACATAGCCTGGATGTTCAGCACAGTATACAGTGGTGCTCATAAGCTTATGATCCCATGCTAAAGTTGACTAAAAAGAGGAATAAAAAAGAAAAGAAAATTGGTGTCCATAAAGGTTGGATTTTCCAACTTTTTTAATTAAGTCATTAAGATAAATTTCCAAAAGATTATTTTTTTATTTTTTTATTCCTCTTTTTAGTCAACTTTAGAATGTGTTCATACACTTATGAGCACCACTGCACAGTACACATAGTATATAAAATAAAATAGATTACACCACTGGCCATATATAATGAGAATAATGTAATTTCAAACACAAATGCAGTCTCCTTTCATGCATACATTTTCAAATAAAGCTCTGCTTTGAGAAAGATCGAATGATATTGTTTAATCTTACCTTATGGCCTGCACACTGCTTGTGAAGCTGTCGAGGGCACTTTTGATAAAGACAGCATCGATGTCCTTCTTCTGTAGCTTCTGGTACAGAATGTCGACGTGGGGCATGATTTTGTGAAAAAGCCGCAGGAAAAAAATAAAATCTTCATCATGCAGCATCCTCACGTAGCCAGATGCCTCTCTCACTGTGCCCTGGTCAAATGAACCCAATGAACCCGTCCGGATGGCTTCAAAACATTCTATTAGGTCGTCTCGATTCTCGTAGACAGTGTTCACGACTCTGCTGTTGAAGTTCCACCGTGTGGATGAAGGTCTGGGCAGTCTTCGTGCAACAGTCTGGTCAAGAATGCTGGTGCGTTTGGGTGACCGGGAAAAAAAAGTTGTAATCCCGCTCAGATCGGAAAAGAAAATGTTCACTTTTTTGATGCGAGAAGTAGCTTGCTGCATGATCAAATTCAGCTGATGCGCATAGCAATGCACGCAGGGACGGCCTGTTCAATAGGGCGATATGGGCGACGCACTGCCAAACGGGAAAAGGAAGGGATTTTTTTCCCTAATCAATTATATCACGGCAACAGTAGTTATCAGTGTTGTAATCTATACGTCTGATCTGCCACAGTGCCACACACTGCCACTAAATGTCGAATCAGGCTAAAGTCGTGCTTCAAATGGCTCCACCCCTTTGGGGCGATTTCAGTCAGATTGAAAATCGCCCAGAACTTCTGTCATAGACTCCCATGTAAAATCTATTTTTTCAAATTTCAGAGCCTTCAATACAATCTCAATGGGTGTCTGTGGGCTTGCACTTACGCGCTTCGTCACATGAACGTAACTAAGAAAAGAGAGGGTAGCAGCGTCAATCAATTCACTACTACTATCAACATGGCTAGCCTTCAGTGCAACTCGGTTGTGTCTTTGAAAGAATTTCCTTTTTGTCGTCGAACAAATGAAGATAAATTGGCAACGAAACAATTAGGACCTCCCAGACCAAATTTAATAATTCAACAGGTTTCTACTAAAGGGGGAAGTCCTACACCCGAGGATTTTCCAAAAAATTGGTATGAACGAAAACCTGGCTAGCAGGCTGCGATGTAGCTAATGCAGTTTTCTGCTACCCCTGCTTACTCATTCACCCTGAAGGCGGCACGGCAGACAGCACCGCTTGGACAGCGACTGGTGTAACCGACATGCACCATCTTTCAGAAAAGATTAAGAAACATGAGCTGTCAAAGACCCACATGGATAGCTGTTTGAGAATTTCTGCTTTGGGGAGAGTGAATATTGCCACTCAACTGGATGAGGGATACAGGCTAGCTGTCCGCCGCCACAACGATGAGGTTAGCAAGAACCGCCATATCCTCAGCCGGCTAATCCAGTGTGTGAAGTTTGCTGGCGTGTTTGAGTTAGCTGCCGAGGCAAAGATGAAACTGAGGGCTCCACCAACCCTGGTATTTTTCTTGGACTTGTCAACTTTGTGGCACAATTAGATGAGGTGTTTGATGACCATCTTAAAAATGCTAAAGTTTTCAAGGGCACATCAAAGACCATTCAAAACGAGCTACTGGAGTGTATGCTAGCGGTCACGAGGGAACATATTGTGGAGGAGGTGAAGTCTGCGAACTTCCGTAGCTATCCAAGCTGACGAGACCACGGACGTTTCTACACAGACACAGTTGGTGCTTGTGCTGAGGTACATAGATAGCAAGCACAAAGTGCAGGAGCGATTTTTTGAGTTCCTTCCCATCTCGGGAATCAACCTCAGTCTCAATCGCCAGTGTACTTTTGGAGAGACTGAACGGTCTTTTTGCCGATGACGAAAAGTCAAACTCATTGCGCAAGCTTACGATGGAGCCAGTGTGATGAGGGGAGAGAAGGCTGGTGTGCAGAAAAAGGTGCGTGAGCATTTCAAGAATGCCCATTACGTGCATTGCTATGCGCATCAGCTGAATTTGATCATGCAGCAAGCTACTTCCTCGCATCAAAAAAGTGAACATTTTCTTTTCCGATCTGAGCGGGATTACAACTTTTTTTCCCGGTCACCCAAACGCATCAGCATTCTTGACCAGACTGTTGCACGAAGACTGCCCAGACCTTCATCCACACGGTGGAACTTCAACAGCAGAGTCGTGAACACTGTCTACGAGAATCGAGACGACCTAATAGAATGTTTTGAAGCCATCCGGACGGGTTCATTGGGTTCATTTGACCAGGGCACAGTGAGAGAGGCATCTGGCTACGTGAGGATGCTGCATGATGAAGATTTTATTTTTTTCCTGCGGCTTTTTCACAAAATCATGCCCCACGTCGACATTCTGTACCAGAAGCTACAGAAGAAGGACATCGATGCTGTCTTTATCAAAAGTGCCCTCGACAGCTTCACAAGCAGTGTGCAGGCCATAAGGTAAGATTAAACAATATCATTCGATCTTTCTCAAAGCAGAGCTTTATTTGAAAATGTATGCATGAAAGGAGACTGCATTTGTGTTTGAAATTACATTATTCTCATTATATATGGCCAGTGGTGTAATCTATTTTATTTTATATACTATGTGTACTGTGCAGTGGTGCTCATAAGTGTATGAACACATTCTAAAGTTGACTAAAAAGAGGAATAAAAAAATAAAAAAATAATCTTTTGGAAATTTATCTTAATGACTTAATTAAAAAGTTGGAAAATCCAACCTTTATGGACACCAATTTTCTTTTCTTTTTATTCCTCTTTTAGTCAACTTTAGCATGGGATCATAAGCTTATGAGCACCACTGTATACTGTGCTGAACATCCAGGCTATGTGAGACACAAAGGCTAACTTAAACACTAAAGACTTTATGCATCCCTGCCCATTTTAAGTGGAACTGAAGTATTTGTACTATACATCATGGATACATTGCATATACCTGTGCATCACATAGACAACAATACTGTACAAAGCCAACAAACACATTGGTCTGTTTGCCTTCAGGGACTCCTCTCAACAGCAGCTGCAAGAAGCAACAGGAGCCAAAAGACCCAGAACAGCTTTGAGAGAAGAGGAGAAGCAGAGGCTGTCTGAAGAGGTCTGCAACACCATCCTGGATCACATCAAAGAAAGGTTCTCTTTCTCTGGCCACCTTGTGAGTGCTACCTTACTGCAAGCAGACATGTTTGAAAGGTACTGCCATTCATTTCCCTGATGAGGCTCTGAATGCCACTGTGAATGCATACCCCATGCTGAGCAAGGCAAAGCTCAAGACAGAACTATCTCTGATCTATGAGAATCCTGAATTCAAGGGAGGCTGTGGTGCACTGGCACTGTACCAGGTTCTCATGAGCTACAACCTCCAGGAGACGTTCTCTGAGACTGTGACTCTGTTGAACATCCTCATAACTACTCCCATGACAACAGCTGAAGCTGAGAGATGTTTCTCAACTTTGACACGAAGTTAAGACATTCCTGCGAAATTCAATGGGCCAGGAACGTCTGAATGCACTGGCCATGCTTTCCATGGAGAGGGAACTAGTCCTCAGCATGCCTGAGTTCAATGAGAAAGTCATTGAACGCTTTGCTGTATTGAAACAGAGAAGAGAACAGTTTCAGTACAAGTAATGTAGCCTCTCTCTCTTTGTCCCTCCCTCCCTGTCTCTTTAACACACACACGCCCAAATCAGTTCACAGTTGATGTTGTTTAAAATAGTTATTTTTCATTTAAAAAAAAGTAAAACAAAAAAAATCTGTTCATGTTCATTTTTACAAATCTATACAATTGGCCAGAATATGGTTGTTCATATTTACAAATCTATACAATTGGCCAGAATATGGTTGTTCATTTTTACAAAGCCATACAGATAGCTGTGTTTACCTTTTCTAGAAATTACTTTCAAATTCTGTTTTCAAGCAAAATGTCTATCACTGTTCATTTTCACAAATCTATACAAGAGGGCAGAATATGGAAGTCTATAAAAATGTCTTATTACCAATAACTTGCATCAATGTTTTCAGTAGCCTCTATCAAAAGCTCCTGCTTGCTTGTTGTGAATTATGCTCAGGTGCACATATTTCCAATTCAACCATGAGGCAAAAATGTGGTAAAAGCTCTTGTTGATCCTGCAATCTGAACAAATACCAAGATGCTGTATTTTCAGCTGATATTTCATTTGTTTATGGAAATGCATATTGTTTATGCAGTGTTGAGGAATGTGAAAGAACACCCTTGATTATTTTTACTGTGATAACTTATTTTGATTTTGTAAGCCAACACTTTTGAGATCAGTCAATAAATGCTTCTGGTATTGACTTATATGCTGCCCCTGTCTTCATGTTGTTGCTGGACATATCTTTTAAAAATGTGTGTAGGTCACCTAAATCATCAGAAAAATTGCCCCCCTGAGAATTTTTTTCAGGAGCCGCCACTGAATGCACGTAATGGGCATTCTTGAAATGCTCACGCACCTTTTTCTGCACACCAGCCTTCTCTCCCCTCATCACACTGGCTCCATCGTAAGCTTGCGCAATGAGTTTGACTTTCTCGTCATCGGCAAAAAGACCGTTCAGTCTCTCCAAAAGTACACTGGCGATTGAGACTGAGGTTGATTCCGAGATGGGAAGGAACTCAAAAATCGCTCCTGCACTTTGTGCTTGCTATCTATGTACCTCAGCACAAGCACCAACTGTGTCTGTGTAGAAACGTCCGTGGTCTCGTCAGCTTGGATAGCTACGAAGTTCGCAGACTTCACCTCCTCCACAATATGTTCCCTCGTGACCGCTAGCATACACTCCAGTAGCTCGTTTTGAATGGTCTTTGATGTGCCCTTGAAAACTTTAGCATTTTTAAGATGGTCATCAAACACCTCATCTAATTGTGCCACAAAGTTGACAAGTCCAAGAAAAATACCAGGGTTGGTGGAGCCCTCAGTTTCATCTTTGCCTCGCAAAGCTAACTCAAACACGCCGCAAAACTTCACACACTGGATTAGCCGGCTGAGGATATGGCGGTTCTTGCTAACCTCATCGTTGTGGCGGCGGACAGCTAGCCTGTATCCCTCATCCAGTTGAGTGGCAATATTCACTCTCCCCAAAGCAGAAATTCTCAAACAGCTATCCATGTGGGTCTTTGACAGCTCATGTTTCTTAATCTTTTCTGAAAGATGGTGCATGTCGGTTACACCAGTCGCTGTCCAAGCGGTGCTGTCTGCCGTGCCGCCTTCAGGGTGAATGAGTAAGCAGGGGTAGCAGAAAACTGCATTAGCTACATCGCAGCCTGCTAGCCAGGTTTTTCGTTCATACCAATTTTTGGAAAATCCTCGGGTGTAGGACTTCCCCCCTTTAGTAGAAACCTGTTGAATTATTAAATTTGGTCTGGGAGGTCCTAATTGTTTCGTTGCCAATTTATCTTCATTTGTTCGCCGACAAAAAGGAAATTCTTTCAAAGACACAACCGAGTTGCACTGAAGCCTAGCCATGTTGATAGTAGTAGTGAATTGATTGACGCTGCTACCCTCTCTTTTCTTAGTTACGTTCATGTGACGAAAGCGCGTAAGTGCAAGCCCACAGACACCCATTGAGATTGTATTGAAGGCTCTGAAATTTGAAAAAAATAGATTTTACATGGGAGTCTATGACAGAAGTTCTGGGCGATTTTCAATCTGACTGAAATCGCCCCAAAAGGGGGTGGAGCCATTTGAAGCACGACTTTAGCCTGATTCGACATTTAGTGGCAGTGTGGCACTGTGGCAGATCAGACGTATAGATTACAACACTGATAACTACTGTTGCCGTGATATAATTGATTAGGAAAAAAATCCCTTCCTTTTCCCGTTTGGCAGTGCGTCGCCCATATCGCCCTATTGAACAGGCCGTCCCTGGTGGGGAATACATTCCTGTCATGTGCCAGATTTATGCATTGTCGTGGCAAAATGTAATATATTTAGTTGACAGTAGCTCTGTGATGTGGTTGCAGGACTACTGAGGTTTGAGGGCAATGACTCGGTTTTGGACTTCTTCGTTGGTTCGGTAAGTGTGTGTCTGTGTGTGTGTGTGTACGTGTGTGTGTGTATTTGTGTACAGCAGTGGAGGCTGCTGAGGGGAGGACGGGTCATGATATTGGCTGGAACAAAGCGAATGGAATGGCATCAAACCATGTGTTTGATGTATTTGATACCATTCCACCAATTCCGCTCCAGCCATTACCACGAGCCCGTCCTCCCCAATTAAGGTGTCACCAACCTCCTGTGGTGTACAGTGTATGTGATTTAACCCTCCTTCTCCCTCTCTCCTCTCCCTCCTTCCTTCCCTCCCTCCCTCCCACCTCCAGGGTTTTCTAGAACGTTCTCCAGTGTTCTATGGGTTCTATGCATGTAGTTCTCTGGACCTGCAGTGTCTGAACACGCCCCTCCTCTTCCTCCTCGGAACCCTCACCGTCCTCATCCTCAGTCTGGTCATGGTGGTCCACAGGTCAGACACACACACACACATGTTGTTTCACTATCCTTGTGGGGAACAAACAATTGATTGCCATTCAAAATCCTATTTTCCCTAACCCCAAACTCCTAACCTAATCCTTAACCTAACCTTAACCATAAACCCGTAACCCTAAACCTAACCCCTAAGCCTAAAATAGCTTTGTTCCTTGTGGGGACCGGCAAAATGTACCGACTTGTCCGAATGTTCCTTGTTTTACTATCCTTGTGAGGACACACACACACACGCCTATTCTAATTCAATGCTTTTACATTTGTAGGGAGCAGTGAACGAGTGCACACTTCAGGGGGAAGGAGAGATTATTGGGACGCACACAAGGATACGCTGTTAAAGATGTGTCCACAGGGAGGACACAATAGTGGCTTTTTTAACATTTTCTTTTAAACAGGACGGTTGTAGGCTACAAGCACACGTGGTTGCTAGGCAACCACTACAACATCCACATGAGCTACAAGGTGTTCTGTGGGTGGGACTTCTGTATCCATGATCCCGAGGCCGCCGCCCACAAACTCAGCTTCATCAGGAACGAACTGAAGGTTCGGGGTGATAGTCTGCCTGCCCTTTTCAACTCTCTCTCTCACTCTCTTTCTCTCTCTCTGTCTCTCTCTCTCTCTCTCCTTTATGATTGTTCTGCAGCCGTTCCTCTATCTCTGTGGACTGGCAACTCTTTAACTTCCAACACCTACAAAGGTTCTTCCTCTTCATTCTCTCTCCTTCTTTACCTTTATATTTGACACTTGTTCACCTTTCTGTTCTATTTCTTTCTCTCCTCTCCCTCTCCCTCCCCCCTCCATCTCCTCTGCCGCTCCCTCCTCCTCCTTTCCCTCTCCCCTCCCCCCTCTCCTCTCGTCTGCCTCTCCTCTTCCCTCCCTCTCCATTTCCCCCCTCTCCTCTCTCTCTACTCTCCTCTCCCTCTCCCCCTCCCCCTCCTTTCCCCCTCCCTCTCCTTCTTCCCCTCCCCCCTCTCCTCGCAGTTGTACCTAGAAGAGGAAAGGTTCCAGCAGCGCGAGGCCAGGAGGACGTTGGGTCAGTGGGCACACCTCTACTCCCTGCGAGGGCTGCTTCACTTCCTGGTCCTGGTTCTACTGGGCGGAGCTTTCTGTCTCATCTACTATGCCACCATGGCCTCACAGGCTGAGAGGGTGAGAACAGTATGTGTGTGTGCGTGTGCATGTATTAGTTAGTTATTGATTTAGTTAGTTAGTCAATTTATCATGTTCATTATTTTGGCATCCTTTTTCCTTCTCTCCCACTCTCCCTCCCCCTCCCCATCTCCCTCCCTCCCCCTCCCCATCTCTCTCCCCCTCTCCCTCCCTCCTGCTCAACTTCCCTCCCCCTCCCCGTCTCTCTCCCCTCTCTCAGAGTGGAGACTATTTGATCATCAGGGTGCTTCTCCATTACCTTCCTCCCATCGTCATCACCCTGGTCAACTTCTTCCTGCCTCACGTCTTCCGCCATATCGCTTCCTTCGAGGATTACTCCCTCACCACCCAGGTCAATGCTACCCTCGTCAGGTAGGAGCAGAAATGTCCCATCTTTATTGGTACACCAATATCATCATCATCATCAATACATAAATATTGATAATCACTGAAGTTCTCTCTTCATCATCTTAATTCTTCCTCTTCCTCCTCTTCCTCTTCCTCTTCCTGCTCCCAGGAGTATCTTCCTGAAGTTGGCCAGTCTGGGGATGTATCTCTTCTTCCTCTTCAAAAACAGCCAACAGGAAGTGAGTCATAACGACTAACCATTGTAATAATATAATAATAATAATATGCAATTTAGCAGACGCTTTTATCCAAAGCGACTTACAGTCATGTGTGCATACATTTGTTGTTGACAACTACAGATCATATTGACACATTGACAGACCTTTGGCACTAAATGGACTTCATATACAGTAAATGGACGTAATACTCTGTGTGTCCTCAGTGTTGGGAGAATCAGTTTGGTAAAGAGATGTACAAGCTCTCTGTGTTCGATTTCCTGGCCTGTTTCTGCAACACCTTCTTCATCGACTATCCTAGAAAGTAAGTTTATGTTCTGCTTTCTGAAGGAATATTTCTGATGACAACTTATTTGGCCCAATGGAACAGAGCACTTGTAGGCTTGTGGAACCCTCGCTTTCACCTGTCCAATCATCTCAGATCAGTTCATACTGTAGTGAATTTTGTGGGTTGCCCCGACTGGGACTTGAAGCCGGGTCCAGCAACTGTCAACTCAACAACTTAGCTGTCACATGAAGATATCCAGACTTCTTGACAAGGTTGCCAGGTGTTGGGTTGCTACAATATTTTAACTATGTAAGGGAGGAAGAAAGGATATGTGTTTTGGATGTTTTCTAACAGTATCCTTCATCTTATTGTCCCTCCATCCCTCCTCACAGGTGGTTGGTGGAAAGGTACCCATCGTCTTGGTTGGCGCGGTTGTCGGGGAAACAACATTTCCTGATCCCGTTCAATGTTCTAGACCTGGTGTACAGTCAGACGGTCACCTGGGTAGGACTGTTCTATTGTCCCCTGCTGCCATACATAGAGATTGTCAAACTGGTGGCCATCTTTTACATTAAGAAGGTGAGCGTTGTTGTTGTTAACATAAGTCTTTCTCTCAACATATTACTGCATATCATCTCTCACTGTTTCATTTCTCCCTTCTGCCTTGCTCTCTCTCTCCCCCCCCTCCCCCCTCCCCCCTCCCAGTTGACAGTACTCCAGTGCTGTGTTCCGGCCCAGAGAATGTTCCGTGCCTCCAGTTCTTCAGTTCTGTTCCACTTCATGTTACTACTGGGTCTCATCATGGCAGCCATCACCCTTGGAAGTAACCTCCAACAGTAAGACCTCACTACTCTCTCCTCTCCTCTTTCACTACTGTTTCTCTCTACTAGAATCACCCTCAAACAGTAAGACCTCACTACTCTCTCCTCTCCTCTTTCACTCCTGTTTCTCTCTACTAGAATCACCCTCCACCAGTAATTATGAAATAAAATAAAAAAAAGATCCTAAATTACTTCTCTGGTTCCTTGAATCTGATTCCTCTCAAGGTTTTGTCGTGACGTGACTTTCGTTAATCTGATGACTGTTATTTATTCAATCAACTAACTATGTTTAATTGTAACCCGATTAAATGAATCATGTAACAATTACCACATTAGAAATTTGGGGCACCATGGAATAAGTTGTTTATAGAGTTACCATCTCCCGAATTAAACTCTGAGAAGATATGTTATATATCGATAACAGTCACTTATTAATCATTACCTCATATCAGTCTCATTCTGAACGTCGCAGACTTCTTGAATCCGCAAGAACCCCAGCCTTTTCTGATTATTCAGTTCTACACAAATGTATTTAATTATTTATTTACTAACTAACTAAATAATAACACAGAATACACATACACACTTACATGAGACAGAAGTCCCTAGTGGACTGACAAGATATGACAGCTTATTACACAGAGATGGAGAAGGGGGTGGGGATGGTGAGAGATAGAGAAAGGGATATTTATCGTGGATACATTCTATAACTATTCTCACTTTAATCAAGCACACGAACCACCGCCCGTTCGGGATAAGAAAATAATGAATGCATTTACGTGTTGAATACCTTCGTTCGTCGTCTATCTCGGTCAGGACAAAGCCCTCTCGGGAAGTTGTTTATGTGAGCTCACCCGGGGTGTAAGGCTCTGATTGTCCACCAGAGGTCACAATGTCCATCTTCTTAGTTTTGGTCTTGTAGTGGCGTGTCCCACCTTGTGTCTTTAGTCAAAGTTCTAGATCTCTTTACATGCACAGCTGCAGACTGTCAATGTTTTGGTCTGGTGAGTTTTTCTTCACTTCGTGTTGAGTTTCAGAGTTTCCAACCATTTCAACGTGTAGCCATGGCTTCACGTCTGCTGGTCTGCATATGTTAATTCTTAGCAAGTCCTTTTAAGCACTCTGGTCGAAAAGGGCGGTTCCATCACACTGACACGCTCTTCTGACCTCATTCGGGGCGTGGCTTAGTTAATGTGCAACGGACATGAAATGCCATTATTATCTCATTAGAAAACCAAAATCACATTCCTATCTTAACAAAAATAGTTTCATCGTTCTTCATATTGTATTAACATCATATTGGATGGAAACTTGACAGCTAGAATGTGTTTCCTTTCTAAGTTACAGTATTTGGCTCATACAGTTTTTAATAACATCACAAAATGAAAAGCAATATGACATGATTATTCTTTAGGTCCCCACTGACCATTCCAAACATCCGGATGTTAGAAATATTGTTCCAATGTTCACTTTTTTGGACAAAAAAGTTTTGGCGGCAAAAGTATTCTGGAGACAAAGCACGTCTTTCCCAATACTGTGGAGGAAAGGGAGATATTCCCCTCCTGCTTAATTAAGGTGTCAAAACCAGCCCAGCCCCACTTCCTATTCTGTGGGTAAGAGGGTCTGGTTGTTGTCAGCTATTTACCAAGCTGATCTGAGGCCTTTGATCCTCACCCAGGAGAGTCATGACAGTTTCTTCCTATCCGCAAAGCACTGTACTTGTTCTCTCCTCTATTTCCCCCTTGTCTTCTTTAAAGGTTCCCCCCTCCTCCAGCTGTGGTCCGTTCGTGGGCAGCGCTACAGTGTTTAATGTAACAGCTGTGTGTGTGGACAGTCTGCCAGGACTGGCCCAGTCCACCCTGAGATACCTGTCCTCAGAGGCCTTCATTCTGCCTCTGATACTGGCTCAGATGTAGGTGATATAGATCATACACACACACATACACATAAACACACGTACACACACATGCACGCACACACACACCAGCCTGCCACCCAATGCTACTGGCTCAGATGTGCAGTAGGTGATATAGAACCTGACTCCTCTCATAGATTCTGTTTCTTACAGATCATAGAAATATAATAAATAGAACATAGCACGTTCTTGTTGCCATGGATGTAAATGTTACAGATCGTATATCATGTTACCCTTTTCCCCAGTGTTGTCCTGACCACCTTTGAGTCGCGGAGGAGAGCAAATGGAAAAGCCATCGAGAGACTGAAGGACATGCTGGTGATGGTAGGTTACCCACCGATAACAGTATTAGTTAACCCTAACCCAGCTGCTGATAATAATAAATAATAATATGCCATTTAGCAGACGCTTTTATCCAAAGCGACTTACAGTCATGTGCGCATACATGTTTACGTATGGGTGGTCCCGGGATCGAACCCACTACCCTGGCGTTACAAGCGCCATGCTCTACCAATTGAGCTACAGAGGACCTGATGGTAGGTTTGTGTCTTCATAGTAAGAAAGTTCAAATAGTGCAATACATCTTGAGGCTTAAAACATTCATTCTCTCTCTCTCTCTCTCTCTCTCTATCTCTCGCTCCCCCAGTGCACCTCAGATAAGCATTTTCTGCTGAAGCAGCACACTCTCTCACTCAGACGCCAGAAGAAAACCTTCAAGGCCCCCACCACTGTTTCAGGCACGAAAGAGGGCAGCCCTACCACCAAGAAGGACCCCTCAGCAGGCATCGGAGAGGACAGCCATATCACTCAACTGAAGGACCCCTCTGCACAGCCTACAGGAGATGACAGCCCATCATAGAGATAGAGGACTCTACCCAAAATTCAGTTTTAGCATGGGCAGCGCCATTCAGGACTTTCATCATTTTGAAGTAGTCAACTGTGTGGAACTTTCTATGGGTTAAGGAAGGATCACATGATTCCATCCAGGTCATCAGCGCCAAATAATTATACTTGTGAGGAAACATTCCATAACTGCAGGTAGCTGTAAATCGCCAACACTGTCTTTATACCTGTTCAAACAACACACCCCAGGTGGCAGTATGCACCCTTTCAGTTTGTTTACCAACTCATAGAAGTAGTAGAAGAAGAAAATTAACTACTTCGAAAATGGAGATGGCCTCAATGGTGCTGCCCATGCTCTCACAGACGCCATATTGGGACAGATACAATGTTGTGTTCTCGAACTATCTCTATGCAGCCCATAGAGTTAGAAATAGAGCCCACCCTCTATCTTTGCGCCAAATGCACCCTCTATCCAACTCTATGGAACTACAGCCAAATGGCACCCTATTCCATATTTAGCTCACAAAAGTAGTAGTAGATGTGACCTTTGAGCTTTTTGTCACTCCCTAACATTCAGGGTTTATTGCTTTGGGCTGTACCTACAGTGGGGAAAAAAAGTATTTAGTCAGCCACCAATTGTGCAAGTTCTCCCACTTAAAAAGATGAGAGAGGCCTTTAATTTTCATCATAGGTACACGTCAACTATGACAGACAAAATGAGAAAAAAAATCCAGAAAATCACATTGTAGGATTTTTAATGAATTTATTTGCAAATTATATGGTGGAAAATAAGTATTTGGTCAATAACAAAAGTTTCTCAATACTTTGTTATATACCCTTTGTTTGCAATGACACAGGTCAAACGTTTTCTGTAAGTCTTCACAAGGTTTTCACACACTGTTGCTGGTATTTTGGCCCATTCCTCCATGCAGATCTCCTCTAGAGCAGTGATGTTTTGGGGCTGTCGCTGGGCAACACAGACTTTCAACTCCCTCCAAAGATTTTCTATGGGGGTTGAGATCTGGAGACTGGCTAGGCCACTCCAGGACCTTGAAATGCTTCTTACGAAGCCACTCCTTCGTTGCCCGGGCGGTGTGTTTGGGATCATTGTCATGCTGAAAGACCCAGCCACGTTTCATCTTCAATGCCCTTGCTGATGGAAGGAGGTTTTCACTCAAAATCTCACGATACATGGCCCCATTCATTCTTTCCTTTACACGGATCAGTCGTCCTGGTCCCTTTGCAGAAAAACAGCCCCAAAGCATGATGTTTCCACCCCCATGCTTCACAGTAGGTATGGTGTTCTTTGGATGCAACTCAGCATTCTTTGTCCTCCAAACACGACGAGTTGAGTTTTTACCAAAAAGTTATATTTTGGTTTCATCTGACTCATTCTCCCAATCCTCTTCTGGATCATCCAAATGCACTCTAGCAAACTTCAGACGGGCCTGGACATATACTGGCTTAAGCAGGGGGACACGTCTGGCACTGCAGGATTTGAGTCCCTGGCGGCGTAGTGTGTTACTGATGGTAGGCTTTGTTACTTTGGTCCCAGCTCTCTGCAGGTCATTCACTAGGTCCCCCCGTGTGGTTCTGGGATTTTTGCTCACCGTTCTTGTGATCATTTTGACCCCACGGGGTGAGATCTTGTGTGGAGCCCCAGATCGAGGGAGATTATCAGTGGTCTTGTATGTCTTCCATTTCCTAATAATTGCTCCCACAGTTGATTTCTTCAAACCAAGCTGCTTACCTATTGCAGATTCAGTCTTCCCAGCCTGGTGCAGGTCTATAATTTTGTTTCTGGTGTCCTTTGACAGCTCTTTGGTCTTGGCCATAGTGGAGTTTGGAGTGTGACTGTTTGAGGTTGTGGACAGGTGTCTTTTATACTGATAACAAGTTCAAACAGGTGCCATTAATACAGGTAACAAGTGGAGGACAGAGGAGCCTCTTAAAGAAGAAGTTACAGGTCTGTGAGAGCCAGAAATCTTGCTTGTTTGTAGGTGACCAAATACTTATTTTCCACCATAATTTGCAAATAAATTCATAAAAAATCCTACAATGTGATCTTCTGGAGAAAAATTTTCTCAATTTGTCTGTCATAGTTGACGTGTACCTATGATGAAAATTACAGGCCTCTCTCATCTTTTTAAGTGGGAGAACTTGCACAATTGGTGGCTGACTAAATACTTTTTTCCCCCACTGTATGTGTGCTATTAGGACAGGAAAGTGATTCTTTGTAAATTGTCAATATATTTAGCTGTTTTTTATGGTGCTGATTGCATGTCTGTAATACATTATAATTGTGTTAAATAATAGAAAGATGTGTTTCAATTATTTATATTACATTTCTCCACTGAAAATTAAAATATTGAAGTCTAGCATAAACACTAGGTACACATCAGGTAAGCAAATACACACGCAGATATGGTAAAACATTTAATTACCTATAAAGTATACAAACAATAAAACAACTTCTTAAAAACAAAAAGAGACATTAAAATAACGTACTGTTTCAGTGGTTGATCTTCTACGACCATTTCCTGTTTTGAATGAACTAATCAGATCGCCCGATACTAAGCGGTGGACTCCTCCTACAGAGACAGTAAACATAGGATGCATCCCAACAGACACTCTATTCTCTACAGAGTGCACTACTTTTGGCCAGCGCCCTAGAAAGGTGTGTACTAGCTAGGGAAGAGTGCCATTTTGGAAGCAGAGAGACAAAACTTATCACGAAATTATACCCTGACCACCAATTAACATAAAAACATAACAAAATCGTACAAAATAATTGTTATATATCAGAAATGGAAAGAAATAACCTATTTGTTCACAGTTGGTATGAAAGGGCTGTTGACAAAAGACCAGTTTATACAATAAAACATCTAAAGTAATAAAACAATCATACTATTTACAATAAAAAAATAAAAATCCTATATATCACAGAATTAACCCTGCTTAACAATGACACTGTTTTAACCCTTTGTGCAATGTTTGCAGCTTATTGGCATTTGATCTGATCCCTATTCAAAGTTGTAAAAAAAAAAGTGCATTCTGTTCTGTGTGTCCCTACAAGCACACCGTATCCCAGTCTCGTTTCCTCACCTCTTCACTCCTACATCCTTTCGCATGACCAGGGGTTCCAATCCAAGTTTTTTTTTTTAAAGGACAAACATCCTTGGCTGAAACTATTGAGCTTGATAAAGCATTATTTTGTTTTGTGACATGTCCTTTCATTTCATATGAAGAATAAACAGTAAGGTGTAGCCTATGGCTTGGCCATAGTAAGTTCATATAAACTCAGTGGTATTTTCCTATGTAGCCTAGTTACAGTAAGGTGTAACCTAGTTACAGTAAGGTGTAGCCTATTTACAGTAAAATGTAGCCTAGTTACAGTAAAATGTAGCCTAGTTACAGTAAAATGTAGCCTATGGCTTGGCCATAGTAAGTTCACATAAAGACTGTGGTCTTTCCCTATGAGGTGTAGCCTGTTATTGGAAGAGGGAAATCCTGCTTTGTCCCATTCCCAATCCTATTCCCAATCCTTACAAGGACCAGATTCCTGGGAAAGAGTGTGGATCCTATTAGAATCCTGTTTTGGCCTATGTGGGATTTGTTATTGTAAAGAAGTAAATTCCTTTATAGTCCCAGTCCCAATCCCAACCCAGATTCCTGGGAAAGAGTGTACATCCTATGAGAATAGTTTTCCAGTTTAAGAATTCCTTAACAACTCTTCCCAGAGGCAGGAGAGGAGAGGTATATCCAGTTTTGTTCCATCCAGGACATTTCCCAAAGGATATTCAGAGATCTTCCGAGATATGCCCTCCACTGAGATGGGAGAGAAGTAGTTGGAATGCTAGCCGTTGGAATCCTGGGAAGAAGACAGGAGAAAGAGTGTTGTCAGAAATGTGAGCCAGAAAAAATTGGGAACAAAATAATGCACCAGCACACACACACACACACACACACACACACCCCTCTCTTTTTTTATCACACACACACACACACACACACACACACACACACCTCTCTTTTTTTATTTATCTCACACACACCTGACTGGCCTGACTGGTGAGTCTGCGAGGAGAGAAGGGTGGTTTCTGCTGGTGGAGGGCCTGGAGACGAGTGATCAGGAACTTCTTATCCTCCCCCTCCTAGAGAGAGAATGAACAGGTTACCAGGCAACAACCATGTAGCTGGCAATTAACACATTATACACAGTATTAGAACAGGTTACCAGGAAACAACCATGTAGCTGGCAATTAACACATTATACAGTATTAGAACAGGTTACCAGGCAACAACCATGTAGCTGGCAATTAACACATTATACACAGTGTTAGAACAGGTTACCAGGCAACAACCATGTAGCTGGCAATTAACACATTATACACAGTGTTAGAACAGGTTACCAGGCAACAACCATGTAGCTGGCAATTAACACATTATACAGTGTTAGAACAGGTTACCAGGACAACCATGTAGCTGGCAATTAACACATTATACATTTAAACAGGTTACTAGGCAACAACCATGTAGCTGGCAATTAACACATTATACACAGTGTTAGAACAGGTTACTAGGCAACAACCATGTAGCTGGCAATTAACACATTATACACAGTGTTAGAACAGGTTACTAGGCAACAACCATGTAGCTGGCAATTAACACATTATACACAGTGTTGGAATCCTTTATGCCAAGTTAAGTGCTTGTATACACAGAGTGTTGAACGTACATTTTCTACATTGACATTTTAGTCATTTAGCAGACACTCTTATCCAGAGCAGCTTACAGTTAATGCATTCATCTTAAGATAGCTAGGTGGGACAAACACATGTCATAGTAAGCTACTTTTATTGTCAATAAAATGTAGCTATCAGCAAAGTCTCTATCTGGGATTATTTAAGATACTCTTTGAAGAGGTAGGGTTTCAGATGTTTTCTAAAGGTAAATATTTATTACAGTGTTATTATGACATTAGTATTGTAATAAAAGGAGGTGTATGTTTTCTATCTGTATAACACTGTTATAAAGGGTTAAGTCACATTAGTTGAGACATTACGTTTTCTATCTGCTCCTGCAGCAGACTGATGATCTTCCTCTGTCCATCCACCACCTGGGTGTTGAAGTAAATCACTACCCTGAGAGAGACAAAGAGAGAGAGTGTATGAAAACACACAAAATCACAATAACTTTCTATTATACAGAGATACTGACAGAAATGGAAATGATCAAAACATCCTGAAGGAACTTAGTTTGTGTCAAATCCCTCACAGAATCATCCCACTCACAGGAAGACACCAGGAACAGAAACAGAGGGTTCTCCACGATGTAGCTGTGAGCCCAGGCTAGCCAGGAAAGGTGTCTGTCTGTGTCTGTGTCGTGTCTGTGTCTGTGTCTGTGTCGTGTGTGTGTGTGTGTGTGTGTGTGTGTGTGTGTGTGTGTGTGTGTGTGTACCACTCACAGGAAGATCCCAGCAGCCAGGAACAGAAACAGAGGGTTCTCCACGATGTAGCTGTGAGCCCAGGCTAGCCAGGCCAGGTTAGGGTTGTGTCTCCCCAACTCCTTCACCCACAGCTTCCCTGACTGGAACATAGTGGACAGGCTACGGAACGGACCGCATGACTCAGACGGACGGATACTGGAGGGAGAGGAGGGGAGGAAGGTATATATGGATATTATAGTATATCAATGGGAATACTGTATATTGCAGGTATATGTGTGTTTGAATTTGCTAATGTGTGTTCAATATGTTCAGTGAGTGTGTTACTGACACCAGAGTGTGTTACTGACACCAGAGTGTGTTACTGACATCAGAGTGTGTTACTGACATCAGAGTGTGTTACTGACACCAGAGTGTGTTACTGACACCAGAGTGTGTTACTGACACCAGAGTGTGGTACTGACACCAGAGTGTGTTACTGACACCAGAGTGTGTTACTGACATCAGAGTGTGTTACTGACATCAGAGTGTGTTACTGACACCAGTCCATCTCCCTACCTCCACATAGTGTAGGTAACACACACGGCAGCCCCCAGGAATGAAGGGAAGCAGAGGAGTGTGATGAAGATGGTGGTCATCTGACTGGCTCTATAGGGCTTCCTAGGGGACTGGCAGTTCATCATTACACTAGTCTGGTGGGGGGGAGAATACTGTCAGAGAACCGTTTGATCAAGGTACAGAGTCAAGACAAGGTTCAAGGTCAGTTGACGTTCAGTTGTAGTTCCATAGTAAGTAGTCTACATAGTCCAGTTACCAGGATGATCATGGCACAGTGATCAAAACAGAGGTTTATGTACCTTCTTCATGTAGAAGAGAAGCAGTAGTTTGATGATCTGTACAGCAGGAAGCAGAGGAGTGAACAACACCCCCAACCTACACAACACAGACAACATCACTACAACACCCCCAACCTACACAACACAGACATCATACAACATCACTACAACACCCCCAACCTCCACAACAGACATGATACAACATCACCACAACACCCCCAAACTACACAACACAGACAACATCACTAC